>NW_027476199.1:300000-519269 GCF_051020955.1 Megalopta genalis | reverse complement strand
ATGACTTAGCATCAGATAAATGCGATATAAGTGATATAGCTTCAAATGCAGGTGAAACACACGAGTTAGTTTCAAATCCATGCAAAACACATGATTAAGCTTCAAATCAATGCTATGTAGAAGGTTTAGCTTCAAATCCATGCAAAACAAATGATTTAGTTTCAAACACTTGCGATATAAGTGATATAGCTTCAAATGCAGGCTGAACAAACGAGTTAGCTTCAAATCCATGCGAAACACATGATTTAGCTGCAAATCAATAAGGTGTAGAAGGTTTAGCTTCAAATCCATGCGACGCAAATGATTCAGCTTCAGGTACTTGCGATATAAGTGCTACAGTTTTAAATGAAGACGAAACAAACGAGTTAGCTTCAAATCCAAGCGAAACACATGATTATGCTTCAAATCAATGCTATGTAGAAGGATTAGCTTCAAATCCATGCAAAACAAATGATTTAGCTTCAAACACTTGCGATATAAGTGATATAGCTTCAAATGCAGGCGGAACAAACGAGTTAGCTTCAAATCCATGCGAAACACATGATTTAGCTGCAAATCAATGAGATGTAGAAGGTTTAGCTTCAAATCAATGCGATGTAGAAGGTTTAGCTTCAAATCAATGCGATTTAGAAGGTTTAGCTTCAAATCCATGCGACACTTATGACTTAGCGTCAGATACATGCGATATAAGTGATATAGCTTCAAATGCACTAGAAACAAACGAGTTAGCTTCAAATCTATGCGATGTAGAAGATTTAGCATCAAATTCATGCGAAACCAATTATTTAGATTCAGATACTTGCGATATAAGTGATATAGCTTCAAATCCATGCGAAACACACGATTTAGCTTCAAACCAATGCGATGTAGAAGGTTTAGATTCAAATCCATGCGGAACAAATGATTTAGCTTCAAATACTTGTGACATACATGATTTAGCTTCAACTGCATGCGAACCAATCGAGATAGCTTTAAATCCAGGCCAAAGACATGATTTAGCTTCAAAGCAATGCGATGTAGAAGGCTCAGATTCAAATCCATGCGATCAAATGCTTTAGCTTCAAATACTTGTGACATACATGGTTTTGCTTCAACTGCATGCGAACCAAACGAGATTGCTTCAAATGCAAGCCAAAGACATGATTTAGCTTCAAATCAGTGCGAAGTAGAAGGCTTAGCTTCAAATCCATGCCAAACACATGATTTATCTCCAAATCAATGCGACGTAGAAGGATTTGCTTCAAATCCATGCGAAACGAATGATTTAGGTTCAGATACTTGCAATATAAGTGATATGGCTTCAAATGCTGGAGAAACAAACGAGTTAGCTTCATATCCAACCGAAACACACGAATTAGCTACAAATCAATGCGATGTAGATGGTTTAGCTTCAAATGAATGCGACACAAATGATTTAGCATCAGATACACGCCATATAAGTGATATAGCTTCAAATGCAGACGAAACAAACGAGTTAGCTTCAACTTCAAGCGAAACACATGATTTAGCTTCAAATCAATGCTATGTAGAAGGATTAGCTTCAAATCCATGCAAAACAAATGATTTAGCTTCAAACACTTGCGATATAAGTGATATAGCTTCAAATGCAGGCGGAACAAACGAGTTAGCTTCAAATCCATGCGAAACACATGATTTTGCTTCAAATCAATGATTTGTAGAAGGTTTAGCTTCAAATCCATGCAAAACAAATGATTTAGCTTCAAACACTTGCGATATAAGTGATATAGCTTTAAATGCATGCGAAACGAACGAGTTAGCTTCATTCCATGCGAAACACATGATTTAGCTGCAAATCAATGAGATGTAGAAGGTTTAGCTTCAAATCTATGCGACGCAAATGATTCAGCTTCAGGTACTTGCGATATAAGTGCTATAGTTTTAAATGCAGACGAAATAAACGAGTTAGCTTCAAATCCATGCGGGTCAAATGATTTAGCTTCAAATACTTGAGATATGAGTGATATAGCTTCAAATGCAGGAGAAACACACAAGTTAGCTTCAAATCCTTGCAAAACACATGATTAAGCTTCAAACCAATGCTATGTAGAAGGTTTAAATTCAAATCCATGGAAAACAATTGATTTAGCTTCAAAAACTTGCGATATAAGTGATATAGCTTCAAATGCAGGCGGAACAAACGAGTTAGCATCAAATCCATGCAAAACACATGATTTAGCTTCAAATCAATGAGATGTAGAAGGTTCAGCTTCAAATCAATGCGAAACAAATGATTTAGCTCCAAATCAATGCGATGTAGAAGGTTTAGCTTCAAATCCATGCGAAACAAATGATTTAGCTTCAATCACTTGGGATATAACTGATATAGCTTCAAATGCAGACGAGTCAAACGAGTTAGCTTCAAAATCCATGCGATACACATGATTTAGCTTCAAATCAATGCCACATGGAAGGCTTAGCTTCAAATCCATGCGACACAAATGATTTAGCATCAGATACATGCGATATAGGTGGTATAGCTTCAAATGCAGGAGAAACACACGAGATATCTTCAAATCCATGCAAAACACATGATTAAGCATCAAATCAATGTTATGTAGAAGGTTTAGGTTCAAATCCATGCAAAACATATGATTTAGTTTCAAACACTTGGGATATAAGTGATATAGCTTCAAATGCAGGCGGAACAAACGAGTTAGCTTCAAATCCATGCGAAACACATGATTTAGCTGCAAATCAATGAGATGTAGAAGGTTTAGCTTCAAATCAATGCGATGTAGAAGGTTTAGCTTCAAATCAATGCGATTTAGAAGGTTTAGCTTCAAATCCATGCGACACTTATGACTTAGCGTCAGATACATGCGATATAAGTGATATAGCTTCAAATGCACTAGAAACAAACGAGTTAGCTTCAAATCTATGCGATGTAGAAGATTTAGCATCATATTCATGCGAAACCAATTATTTAGATTCAGATACTTGCGATATAAGTGATATAGCTTCAAATCCATGCGAAACACACGATTTAGCTTCAAACCAATGCGATGTAGAAGGTTTAGATTCAAATCCATGCGGAACAAATGATTTAGCTTCAAATACTTGTGACATACATGATTTAGCTTCAACTGCATGCGAACCAATCGAGATAGCTTTAAATCCAGGGCAAAGACATGATTTAGCTTCAAAGCAATGCGATGTAGAAGGCTCAGATTCAAATCCATGCGATCAAAAGCTTTAGCTTCAAATACTTGTGACATACATGGTTTTGCTTCAACTGCATGCGAACCAAACGAGATTGCTTCAAATGCAAGCCAAAGACATGATTTAGCTTCAAATCAGTGCGAAGTAGAAGGCTTAGCTTCAAATCCATGCCAAACACATGATTTATCTCAAAATCAATGCGACGTAGAAGGATTTGCTTCAAATCCATGCGAAACGAATGATTTAGGTTCAGATACTTGCAATATAAGTGATATGGCTTCAAATGCTGGAGAAACAAACGAGTTAGATTCATATCCAACCGAAACACACGATTTAGCTACAAATCAATGCGATGTAGATGGTTTAGCTTCAAATGAATGCGACACAAATGATTTAGCATCAGATACACGCCATATAAGTGATATAGCTTCAAATGCAGACGAAACAAACGAGTTAGCTTCAACTTCAAGCGGAACACATGATTTAGCTTCAAATCAATGCTATGTAGAAGGATTAGCTTCAAATCCATGCAAAACAAATGATTTAGCTTCAAACACTTGCGATATAAGTGATATAGCTTCAAATGCAGGCGGAACAAACGAGTTAGCTTCAAATCCATGCGAAATACATGATTTAGCTTCAAATCAATGATTTGTAGAAGGTTTAGCTTCAAATCCATGCAAAACAAATGATTTAGCTTCAAACACTTGCGATATAAGTGATATAGCTTCAAATGCATGCGAAACGAACGAGTTAGCTTAATAACCCATGCGAAAAATATGATTTAGCTGAAAATTAATGCGATCTAGAAGGTTTAACTTCAAATACATGCAGTAGACAAGATTTAGCTTCAAATCAATGCGATGTAGAAGGTTTAGCTTCAAATCCATGCGACACTTATGACTTAGCGTCAGATACATGCGATATAAGTGATATAGCTTCAAATGCACGAGAAACAAACGAGTTAGCTTCAAATCCAAGCGAAAGACATGATTAAGCTTCAAATCAATGCTATGTAGAAGGATTAGCTTCAAATCCATGCAAAACAAATTATTTAGCTTCGAACACTTGCGATATAAGTGATATAGCTTCAAATGCAGGCGGAACAAACGAGTTAGCTTCAAATCAATGCGAAACAAATGATTTAGCTCCAAATCAATGCGATGTAGAAGGTTTAGCTTCAAATCCATGCGAAACAAATGATTTAGCTTCAATCACTTGGGATATAACTGATATAGCTTCAAATGCAGACGAGTCAAACGAGTTAGCTTCAAAATCCATGCGATACACATGATTTAGCTTCAAATCAATGCCACATGGAAGGCTTAGCATCAAATCCATGCGACACAAATGATTTAGCATCAGATACATGCGATATAGGTGATATAGCTTCAAATGCAGGAGAAACACACGAGATAGCTTCAAATCCATGCAAAACACATGATTAAGCTTCAAATCAATGTTATATAGAAGGTTTAGCTTCAAATCCATGCAAAATAAATGATTTAGTTTCAAACACTTGCGATATAAGTGATATAGCTTCAAATGCAGGCGGAACAAACGAGTTAGCTACAAATCCATGCTAAACACATGATTTATCTGCAAATCAATGAGATGTAGAAGTTTTAGCTTCAAACACATGCGACGCAAATGATTCAGCATCAGGTACTTGCGATATAAGTGCTATAGTTTTAAATGCAGACGAAACAAACGAGTTAGCTTCAAATCCATGCGGATCAAATGATTTAGATTCAAATACTTGGGATATAACTGATATAGCTTCAAATGCAGGAGAAACACACGAGTTAACTTCAAATCCATGCAAGACACATGATTAAGCTTCAAATCAATGCTTTGTAGAAGGTTTAGCTTCAAATCCATGCAAAACAAATGATTTAGCTTCAAACACTTGCGATATAAGTGATATAGCTTCAAATGCAGGGGAAACAAAAGAGTTAGCTTAAAAACCCATGCGAAAAATATGATTTAGCTGCAAATCAATGCACTGTAGAAGGTTTAGCTTCAAATCCATCCGAAACACATAATTTAGCTTCAAATCAATGCGATGTAGAAGGTTTAGCTTCATATCTATGCGAAACAAATGATTTAGGTTCAGATACTTGCGATATAAGTTATATAGCTTCAATTGCAGACGAAACAAACGAGTTAGTTTCAGCTTCAATCGAAACACGTGATTTAGCTTCAAATCAAAGCGATGTAGAAGGCTTAGCTTCAAATCCATGCGACACAAATGACTTAGCATCAGATAAATGCGATATAAGTGATATAGCTTCAAATGCAGGAGAAACACACGAGTTAGTTTCAAATCCATGCAAAACACATGATTAAGCTTCAAATCAATACTATGTAGAAGGTTTAGATTCAAATCCATGCAAAACAATTGATTTAGCTTCAAAAACTTACGATATAAGTGATATAGCTTCAAATGCAGGCGGAACAAACGAGTTAGCTTCAAATCCAAGCGAAACACATGATTAAGCTTCAAATCAATGCTATGTAGAAGGATTAGCTTCAAATCCATGCAAAACAAATTATTTAGCTTCGAACACTTGCGATATAAGTGATATAGCTTCAAATGCAGGCGGAAAAAACGAGTTAGCTACAAATCCATGCTAAACACAAGATTTATCTGCAAATCAATGAGATGTAGAAGTTTTAGCATCAAACACATGCGATGCAAATGATTCAGCTTCAGGTACTTGCGATATAAGTGCTATAGTTTTAAATGCAGACGAAACAAACGAGTTAGCTTCAAATCCATGCG
This sequence comes from Megalopta genalis, assembly GCF_051020955.1. Classification (NCBI taxonomy): domain Eukaryota; kingdom Metazoa; phylum Arthropoda; class Insecta; order Hymenoptera; family Halictidae; genus Megalopta; species Megalopta genalis. The sequence continues at coordinate 513,304 of NW_027476199.1, read as the reverse complement.
GATCAAATGATTTATCTTCAAATACTTGGGATATAACTGATATAGCTTCAAATGAAGGAGAAACACACGAGTTAGCTTCAAATCCATGCAAGACACATGATTAAGCTTCAAATCAATGCTTTGTAGAAGGTTTAGCTTCAAATCCATGCAAAACAAATGATTTAGCTTCAAACACTTGCGATATAAGTGATATAGCTTCAAATGAAGGGAAACAAAAGAGTTAGCTACAAATCCATGCTAAACACAAGATTTATCTGCAAATCAATGAGATGTAGAAGTTTTAGCTTCAAACACATGCGATGCAAATGATTCAGCTTCAGGTACTTGCGATATAAGTGCTATAGTTTTAAATGCAGACGAAACAAACGAGATAGCTTCAAATCCAAGCGAAAGACATGATTAAGCTTCAAATCAATGCTATGTAGAAGGATTAGCTTCAAATCCATGCAAAACAAATTATTTAGCTTCGAACACTTGCGATATAAGTGATATAGCTTCAAATGCAGGCGGAACAAACGAGTTAGCTTCAAATCAATGCGAAACAAATGATTTAGCTCCAAATCAATGCGATGTAGAAGGTTTAGCTTCAAATCCATGCGAAACAAATGATTTAGCTTCAATCACTTGGGATATAACTGATATAGCTTCAAATGCAGACGAGTCAAACGAGTTAGCTTCAAAATCCATGCGATACACATGATTTAGCTTCAAATCAATGCCACATGGAAGGCTTAGCATCAAATCCATGCGACACAAATGATTTAGCATCAGATACATGCGATATAGGTGATATAGCTTCAAATGCAGGAGAAACACACGAGATAGCTTCAAATCCATGCAAAACACATGATTAAGCTTCAAATCAATGTTATATAGAAGGTTTAGCTTCAAATCCATGCAAAATAAATGATTTAGTTTCAAACACTTGCGATATAAGTGATATAGCTTCAAATGCAGGCGGAACAAACGAGTTAGCTACAAATCCATGCTAAACACATGATTTATCTGCAAATCAATGAGATGTAGAAGTTTTAGCTTCAAACACATGCGACGCAAATGATTCAGCATCAGGTACTTGCGATATAAGTGCTATAGTTTTAAATGCAGACGAAACAAACGAGTTAGCTTCAAATCCATGCGGATCAAATGATTTAGATTCAAATACTTGGGATATAACTGATATAGCTTCAAATGCAGGAGAAACACACGAGTTAACTTCAAATCCATGCAAGACACATGATTAAGCTTCAAATCAATGCTTTGTAGAAGGTTTAGCTTCAAATCCATGCAAAACAAATGATTTAGCTTCAAACACTTGCGATATAAGTGATATAGCTTCAAATGCAGGGGAAACAAAAGAGTTAGCTTAAAAACCCATGCGAAAAATATGATTTAGCTGCAAATCAATGCACTGTAGAAGGTTTAGCTTCAAATCCATCCGAAACACATAATTTAGCTTCAAATCAATGCGATGTAGAAGGTTTAGCTTCATATCTATGCGAAACAAATGATTTAGGTTCAGATACTTGCGATATAAGTTATATAGCTTCAATTGCAGACGAAACAAACGAGTTAGTTTCAGCTTCAATCGAAACACGTGATTTAGCTTCAAATCAAAGCGATGTAGAAGGCTTAGCTTCAAATCCATGCGACACAAATGACTTAGCATCAGATAAATGCGATATAAGTGATATAGCTTCAAATGCAGGAGAAACACTCGAGTTAGTTTCAAATCCATGCAAAACACATGATTAAGCTTCAAATCAATACTATGTAGAAGGTTTAGATTCAAATCCATGCAAAACAATTGATTTAGCTTCAAAAACTTACGATATAAGTGATATAGCTTCAAATGCAGGCGGAACAAACGAGTTAGCTTCAAATCCAAGCGAAACACATGATTAAGCTTCAAATCAATGCTATGTAGAAGGATTAGCTTCAAATCCATGCAAAACAAATTATTTAGCTTCGAACACTTGCGATATAAGTGATATAGCTTCAAATGCAGGCGGAAAAAACGAGTTAGCTACAAATCCATGCTAAACACAAGATTTATCTGCAAATCAATGAGATGTAGAAGTTTTAGCTTCAAACACATGCGATGCAAATGATACAGCTTCAGGTACTTGCGATATAAGTGCTACAGTTTTAAATGAAGACGAAACAAACGAGTTAGCTTCAAATCCAAGCGAAACACATGATTAAGCTTCAAATCAATGCTATGTAGAAGGATTAGCTTCAAATCCATGCAAAACAAATGATTTAGCTTCAAACACTTGCGATATAAGTGATATAGCTTCAAATGCAGGCGGAACAAACGAGTTAGCTTCAAATCCATGCGAAACACATGATTTAGCTGCAAATCAATGAGATGTAGAAGGTTTAGCTTCAAATTAATGCGATGTAGAAGGTTTAGCTTCAAATCAATGCGATTTAGAAGGTTTAGCTTCAAATCCATGCGACACTTTTGACTTAGCGTCAGATACATGCGATATAAGTGATATAGCTTCAAATGCACTAGAAACAAACTAGTTAGCTTCAAATCTATGCGATGTAGAAGATTTAGCATTAAATTCATGCGAAACCAATTATTTAGATTCAGATACTTGCGATATAAGTGATATAGCTTCAAATCCATGCGAAACACACGATTTAGCTTCAAACCAATGCGATGTAGAAGGTTTAGATTCAAATCCATGCGGAACAAATGATTTAGCTTCAAATACTTGTGACATACATGATTTAGCTTCAACTGCATGCGAACCAATCGAGATAGCTTTAAATCCAGGCCAAAGACATGATTTAGCTTCAAAGCAATGCGATGTAGAAGGCTCAGATTCAAATCCATGCGATCAAATGCTTTAGCTTCAAATACTTGTGACATACATGGTTTTGCTTCAACTGCATGCGAACCAAACGAGATTGCTTCAAATGCAAGCCAAAGACATGATTTAGCTTCAAATCAGTGCGAAGTAGAAGGCTTAGCTTCAAATCCATGCCAAACGCATGATTTATCTCCAAATCAATGCGACGTAGAAGGATTTGCTTCAAATCCATGCGAAACGAATGATTTAGGTTCAGATACTTGCAATATAAGTGATATGGCTTCAAATGCTGGAGAAACAAACGAGTTAGCTTCATATCCAACCGAAACACACGAATTAGCTACAAATCAATGCGATGTAGATGGTTTAGCTTCAAATGAATGCGACACAAATGATTTAGCATCAGATACACGCCATATAAGTGATATAGCTTCAAATGCAGACGAAACAAACGAGTTAGCTTCAACTTCAAGCGAAACACATGATTTAGCTTCAAATCAATGCTATGTAGAAGGATTAGCTTCAAATCCATGCAAAACAAATGATTTAGCTTCAAACACTTGCGATATAAGTGATATAGCTTCAAATGCAGGCGGAACAAACGAGTTAGCTTCAAATCCATGCGAAACACATGATTTTGCTTCAAATCAATGATTTGTAGAAGGTTTAGCTTCAAATCCATGCAAAACAAATGATTTAGCTTCAAACACTTGCGATATAAGTGATATAGCTTTAAATGCATGCGAAACGAACGAGTTAGCTTCATTCCATGCGAAACACATGATTTAGCTGCAAATCAATGAGATGTAGAAGGTTTAGCTTCAAATCCATGCGACGCAAATGATTCAGCTTCAGGTACTTGCGATATAAGTGCTATAGTTTTAAATGCAGACGAAATAAACGAGTTAGCTTCAAATCCATGCGGGTCAAATGATTTAGCTTCAAATACTTGAGATATGAGTGATATAGCTTCAAATGCAGGAGAAACACACAAGTTAGCTTCAAATCCTTGCAAAACACATGATTAAGCTTCAAATCAATGCTATGTAGAAGGTTTAAATTCAAATCCATGGAAAACAATTGATTTAGCTTCAAAAACTTGCGATATAAGTGATATAGCTTCAAATGCAGGCGGAACAAACGAGTTAGCTTCAAATCCATGCAAAACACATGATTTAGCATCAAATCAATGAGATGTAGAAGGTTCAGCTTCAAATCAATGCGAAACAAATGATTTAGCTCCAAATCAATGCGATGTAGAAGGTTTAGCTTCAAATCCATGCGAAACAAATGATTTAGCTTCAATCACTTGGGATATAACTGATATAGCTTCAAATGCAGACGAGTCAAACGAGTTAGCTTCAAAATCCATGCGATACACATGATTTAGCTTCAAATCAATGCCACATGGAAGGCTTAGCTTCAAATCCATGCGACACAAATGATTTAGCATCAGATACATGCGATATAGGTGATATAGCTTCAAATGCAGGAGAAACACACGAGATAGCTTCAAATCCATGCAAAACACATGATTAAGCTTCAAATCAATGTTATGTAGAAGGTTTAGCTTCAAATCCATGCAAAATAAATGATTTAGTTTCAAACACTTGCGATATAAGTGATATAGCTTCAAATGCAGGCGGAACAAACGAGTTAGCTTCAAATCCATGCGAAACACATGATTTAGCTGCAAATCAATGAGATGTAGAAGGTTTAGCTTCAAATCAATGCGATGTAGAAGGTTTAGCTTCAAATCAATGCGATTTAGAAGGTTTAGCTTCAAATCCATGCGACACTTATGACTTAGCGTCAGATACATGCGATATAAGTGATATAGCTTCAAATGCACTAGAAACAAACGAGTTAGCTTCAAATCTATGCGATGTAGAAGATTTAGCATCAAATTCATGCGAAACCAATTATTTAGATTCAGATACTTGCGATATAAGTGATATAGCTTCAAATCCATGCGAAACACACGATTTAGCTTCAAACCAATGCGATGTAGAAGGTTTAGATTCAAATCCATGCGGAACAAATGATTTAGCTTCAAATACTTGTGACATACATGATTTAGCTTCAACTGCATGCGAACCAATCGAGATAGCTTTAAATCCAGGGCAAAGACATGATTTAGCTTCAAAGCAATGCGATGTAGAAGGCTCAGATTCAAATCCATGCGATCAAATGCTTTAGCTTCAAATACTTGTGACATACATGGTTTTGCTTCAACTGCATGCGAACCAAACGAGATTGCTTCAAATGCAAGCCAAAGACATGATTTAGCTTCAAATCAGTGCGAAGTAGAAGGCTTAGCTTCAAATCCATGCCAAACACATGATTTAGCTTCAAATCAATGATTTGTAGAAGGTTTAGCTTCAAATCCATGCAAAACAAATGATTTAGCTTCAAACACTTGCGATATAAGTGATATAGCTTCAAATGCATGCGAAAAGAACGAGTTAGCTTAATAACCCATGCGAAAAATATGATTTAGCTGAAAATTAATGCGATCTAGAAGGTTTAGCTTCAAATACATGCAGTAGACGAGATTTAGCTTCAAATCAATGCGATGTAGAAGGTTTAGCTTCAAATCAATGCGATGTAGAAGGTTTAGCTTCAAATCCATGCGACACTTATGACTTAGCGTCAGATACATGCGATATAGGTGATATAGCTTCAAATGCACGAGAAACAAACGAGTTAGCTTCAAATCCAAGCGAAAGACATGATTAAGCTTCAAATCAATGCTATGTAGAAGGATTAGCTTCAAATCCATGCAAAACAAATTATTTAGCTTCGAACACTTGCGATATAATTGATATAGCTTCAAATGCAGGCGGAACAAACGAGTTAGCTACAAATCCATGCTAAACACAAGATTTATCTGCAAATCAATGAGATGTAGAAGTTTTAGCTTCAAACACATGCGACGCAAATGATTCAGCTTCAGGTACTTGCGATATAACTGCTATAGTTTTAAATGCAGACGAAACAAACGAGTTAGCTTCAAATCCATGCGGATCAAATGATTTATCTTCAAATACTTGGGATATAACTGATATAGCTTCAAATGAAGGAGAAACACACGAGTTAGCTTCAAATCCATGCAAGACACATGATTAAGCTTCAAATCAATGCTTTGTAGAAGGTTTAGCTTCAAATCCATGCAAAACAAATGATTTAGCTTCAAACACTTGCGATATAAGTGATATAGCTTCAAATGAAGGGAAACAAAAGAGTTAGCTTAAAAACCCATGCGAAAAATATGATTTAGCTGCAAATCAATGCACTGTAGAAGGTTTAGCTTCAAATCCATCCGAAACACATAATTTAGCTTCAAATCAATGCGATGTAGAAGGTTTAGCTTCATATCTATGCGAAACAAATGATTTAGGTTCAGATACTTGCGATATAAGTTATATAGCTTCAATGGCAGACGAAACAAACGAGTTAGTTTCAGCTTCAATCGAAACACGTGATTTAGCTTCAAATCAAAGCGATGTAGAAGGCTTAGCTTCAAATCCATGCGACACAAATGATTTAGCACCAGATAAATGCGATATAAGTGATATAGCTTCAAATGCAGGAGAAACACACGAGTTAGTTTCAAATCCATGCAAAACACATGATTAAGCTTCAAATCAATGCTATGTCGAAGGTTTAGATTCAAATCCATGCAAAACAATTGATTTAGCTTCAAACACTTGCGATGTAAGTGATATAGCTTCAAATGAAGGGAAACAAAAGAGTTAGCTTAAAAACCCATGCGAAAAATATGATTTAGCTGCAAATCAATGCACTGTAGAAGGTTTAGCTTCAAATCCATCCGAAACACATAATTTAGCTTCAAATCATTGCGATGTAGAAGGTTTAGCTTCATATCTATGCGAAACAAATGATTTAGGTTCAGATACTTGCGATATAAGTTATATAGCTTCAATTGCAGACGAAACAAACGAGTAAGTTTCTGCTTCAGTCGAAACACGTGATTTAGCTTCAAATCAAAGCGATGTAGAAGGCTTAGCTTCAAATCCATGCGACACAAATGATTTAGCACCAGATAAATGCGATATAAGTGATATAGCTTCAAATGCAGGAGAAACACACGAGTTAGCTTCAAATCCATGCAAGACACATGATTAAGCTTCAAATCAATGCTTTGTAGAAGGTTTAGCTTCAAATCCATCCGAAACACATAATTTAGCTTCAAATCAATGCGATGTAGAAGGTTTAGCTTCATATCTATGCGAAACAAATGATTTAGGTTCAGATACTTGCGATATAAGTTATATAGCTTCAATTGCTGATGAAACAAACGAGTTAGTTTCAGCTCAATCGAAACACGTGATTTAGCTTCAAATCAAAGCGATGTAGAAGGCTTAGCTTCAAATCCATGTGACACAAATGACTTAGCATCAGATAAATGCGATATAAGTGATATAGCTTCAAATGCAGGAGAAACACACGAGTTAGTTTCAAATCCATGCAAAACACATGATTAAGCTTCAAATCAATGCTATGTAGAAGGTTTAGCTTCAAATCCATGCAAAACAAATGATTTAGCTTCAAACACTTGCGATATAAGTGATATAGCTTCAAATGAAGGGAAACAAAAGAGTTAGCTACAAATCCATGCTAAACACAAGATTTATCTGCAAATCAATGAGATGTAGAAGTTTTAGCTTCAAACACATGCGATGCAAATGATTCAGCTTCAGGTACTTGCGATATAAGTGCTATAGTTTTAAATGCAGACGAAACAAACGAGATAGCTTCAAATCCAAGCGAAAGACATGATTAAGCTTCAAATCAATGCTATGTAGAAGGATTAGCTTCAAATCCATGCAAAACAAATTATTTAGCTTCGAACACTTGCGATATAAGTGATATAGCTTCAAATGCAGGCGGAACAAACGAGTTAGCTTCAAATCAATGCGAAACAAATGATTTAGCTCCAAATCAATGCGATGTAGAAGGTTTAGCTTCAAATCCATGCGAAACAAATGATTTAGCTTCAATCACTTGGGATATAACTGATATAGCTTCAAATGCAGACGAGTCAAACGAGTTAGCTTCAAAATCCATGCGATACACATGATTTAGCTTCAAATCAATGCCACATGGAAGGCTTAGCATCAAATCCATGCGACACAAATGATTTAGCATCAGATACATGCGATATAGGTGATATAGCTTCAAATGCAGGAGAAACACACGAGATAGCTTCAAATCCATGCAAAACACATGATTAAGCTTCAAATCAATGTTATATAGAAGGTTTAGCTTCAAATCCATGCAAAATAAATGATTTAGTTTCAAACACTTGCGATATAAGTGATATAGCTTCAAATGCAGGCGGAACAAACGAGTTAGCTACAAATCCATGCTAAACACATGATTTATCTGCAAATCAATGAGATGTAGAAGTTTTAGCTTCAAACACATGCGACGCAAATGATTCAGCATCAGGTACTTGCGATATAAGTGCTATAGTTTTAAATGCAGACGAAACAAACGAGTTAGCTTCAAATCCATGCGGATCAAATGATTTAGATTCAAATACTTGGGATATAACTGATATAGCTTCAAATGCAGGAGAAACACACGAGTTAACTTCAAATCCATGCAAGACACATGATTAAGCTTCAAATCAATGCTTTGTAGAAGGTTTAGCTTCAAATCCATGCAAAACAAATGATTTAGCTTCAAACACTTGCGATATAAGTGATATAGCTTCAAATGCAGGGGAAACAAAAGAGTTAGCTTAAAAACCCATGCGAAAAATATGATTTAGCTGCAAATCAATGCACTGTAGAAGGTTTAGCTTCAAATCCATCCGAAACACATAATTTAGCTTCAAATCAATGCGATGTAGAAGGTTTAGCTTCATATCTATGCGAAACAAATGATTTAGGTTCAGATACTTGCGATATAAGTTATATAGCTTCAATTGCAGACGAAACAAACGAGTTAGTTTCAGCTTCAATCGAAACACGTGATTTAGCTTCAAATCAAAGCGATGTAGAAGGCTTAGCTTCAAATCCATGCGACACAAATGACTTAGCATCAGATAAATGCGATATAAGTGATATAGCTTCAAATGCAGGAGAAACACTCGAGTTAGTTTCAAATCCATGCAAAACACATGATTAAGCTTCAAATCAATACTATGTAGAAGGTTTAGATTCAAATCCATGCAAAACAATTGATTTAGCTTCAAAAACTTACGATATAAGTGATATAGCTTCAAATGCAGGCGGAACAAACGAGTTAGCTTCAAATCCAAGCGAAACACATGATTAAGCTTCAAATCAATGCTATGTAGAAGGATTAGCTTCAAATCCATGCAAAACAAATTATTTAGCTTCGAACACTTGCGATATAAGTGATATAGCTTCAAATGCAGGCGGAAAAAACGAGTTAGCTACAAATCCATGCTAAACACAAGATTTATCTGCAAATCAATGAGATGTAGAAGTTTTAGCTTCAAACACATGCGATGCAAATGATACAGCTTCAGGTACTTGCGATATAAGTGCTACAGTTTTAAATGAAGACGAAACAAACGAGTTAGCTTCAAATCCAAGCGAAACACATGATTAAGCTTCAAATCAATGCTATGTAGAAGGATTAGCTTCAAATCCATGCAAAACAAATGATTTAGCTTCAAACACTTGCGATATAAGTGATATAGCTTCAAATGCAGGCGGAACAAACGAGTTAGCTTCAAATCCATGCGAAACACATGATTTAGCTGCAAATCAATGAGATGTAGAAGGTTTAGCTTCAAATTAATGCGATGTAGAAGGTTTAGCTTCAAATCAATGCGATTTAGAAGGTTTAGCTTCAAATCCATGCGACACTTTTGACTTAGCGTCAGATACATGCGATATAAGTGATATAGCTTCAAATGCACTAGAAACAAACTAGTTAGCTTCAAATCTATGCGATGTAGAAGATTTAGCATTAAATTCATGCGAAACCAATTATTTAGATTCAGATACTTGCGATATAAGTGATATAGCTTCAAATCCATGCGAAACACACGATTTAGCTTCAAACCAATGCGATGTAGAAGGTTTAGATTCAAATCCATGCGGAACAAATGATTTAGCTTCAAATACTTGTGACATACATGATTTAGCTTCAACTGCATGCGAACCAATCGAGATAGCTTTAAATCCAGGCCAAAGACATGATTTAGCTTCAAAGCAATGCGATGTAGAAGGCTCAGATTCAAATCCATGCGATCAAATGCTTTAGCTTCAAATACTTGTGACATACATGGTTTTGCTTCAACTGCATGCGAACCAAACGAGATTGCTTCAAATGCAAGCCAAAGACATGATTTAGCTTCAAATCAGTGCGAAGTAGAAGGCTTAGCTTCAAATCCATGCCAAACGCATGATTTATCTCCAAATCAATGCGACGTAGAAGGATTTGCTTCAAATCCATGCGAAACGAATGATTTAGGTTCAGATACTTGCAATATAAGTGATATGGCTTCAAATGCTGGAGAAACAAACGAGTTAGCTTCATATCCAACCGAAACACACGAATTAGCTACAAATCAATGCGATGTAGATGGTTTAGCTTCAAATGAATGCGACACAAATGATTTAGCATCAGATACACGCCATATAAGTGATATAGCTTCAAATGCAGACGAAACAAACGAGTTAGCTTCAACTTCAAGCGAAACACATGATTTAGCTTCAAATCAATGCTATGTAGAAGGATTAGCTTCAAATCCATGCAAAACAAATGATTTAGCTTCAAACACTTGCGATATAAGTGATATAGCTTCAAATGCAGGCGGAACAAACGAGTTAGCTTCAAATCCATGCGAAACACATGATTTTGCTTCAAATCAATGATTTGTAGAAGGTTTAGCTTCAAATCCATGCAAAACAAATGATTTAGCTTCAAACACTTGCGATATAAGTGATATAGCTTTAAATGCATGCGAAACGAACGAGTTAGCTTCATTCCATGCGAAACACATGATTTAGCTGCAAATCAATGAGATGTAGAAGGTTTAGCTTCAAATCCATGCGACGCAAATGATTCAGCTTCAGGTACTTGCGATATAAGTGCTATAGTTTTAAATGCAGACGAAATAAACGAGTTAGCTTCAAATCCATGCGGGTCAAATGATTTAGCTTCAAATACTTGAGATATGAGTGATATAGCTTCAAATGCAGGAGAAACACACAAGTTAGCTTCAAATCCTTGCAAAACACATGATTAAGCTTCAAATCAATGCTATGTAGAAGGTTTAAATTCAAATCCATGGAAAACAATTGATTTAGCTTCAAAAACTTGCGATATAAGTGATATAGCTTCAAATGCAGGCGGAACAAACGAGTTAGCTTCAAATCCATGCAAAACACATGATTTAGCATCAAATCAATGAGATGTAGAAGGTTCAGCTTCAAATCAATGCGAAACAAATGATTTAGCTCCAAATCAATGCGATGTAGAAGGTTTAGCTTCAAATCCATGCGAAACAAATGATTTAGCTTCAATCACTTGGGATATAACTGATATAGCTTCAAATGCAGACGAGTCAAACGAGTTAGCTTCAAAATCCATGCGATACACATGATTTAGCTTCAAATCAATGCCACATGGAAGGCTTAGCTTCAAATCCATGCGACACAAATGATTTAGCATCAGATACATGCGATATAGGTGATATAGCTTCAAATGCAGGAGAAACACACGAGATAGCTTCAAATCCATGCAAAACACATGATTAAGCTTCAAATCAATGTTATGTAGAAGGTTTAGCTTCAAATCCATGCAAAATAAATGATTTAGTTTCAAACACTTGCGATATAAGTGATATAGCTTCAAATGCAGGCGGAACAAACGAGTTAGCTTCAAATCCATGCGAAACACATGATTTAGCTGCAAATCAATGAGATGTAGAAGGTTTAGCTTCAAATCAATGCGATGTAGAAGGTTTAGCTTCAAATCAATGCGATTTAGAAGGTTTAGCTTCAAATCCATGCGACACTTATGACTTAGCGTCAGATACATGCGATATAAGTGATATAGCTTCAAATGCACTAGAAACAAACGAGTTAGCTTCAAATCTATGCGATGTAGAAGATTTAGCATCAAATTCATGCGAAACCAATTATTTAGATTCAGATACTTGCGATATAAGTGATATAGCTTCAAATCCATGCGAAACACACGATTTAGCTTCAAACCAATGCGATGTAGAAGGTTTAGATTCAAATCCATGCGGAACAAATGATTTAGCTTCAAATACTTGTGACATACATGATTTAGCTTCAACTGCATGCGAACCAATCGAGATAGCTTTAAATCCAGGGCAAAGACATGATTTAGCTTCAAAGCAATGCGATGTAGAAGGCTCAGATTCAAATCCATGCGATCAAATGCTTTAGCTTCAAATACTTGTGACATACATGGTTTTGCTTCAACTGCATGCGAACCAAACGAGATTGCTTCAAATGCAAGCCAAAGACATGATTTAGCTTCAAATCAGTGCGAAGTAGAAGGCTTAGCTTCAAATCCATGCCAAACACATGATTTAGCTTCAAATCAATGATTTGTAGAAGGTTTAGCTTCAAATCCATGCAAAACAAATGATTTAGCTTCAAACACTTGCGATATAAGTGATATAGCTTCAAATGCATGCGAAAAGAACGAGTTAGCTTAATAACCCATGCGAAAAATATGATTTAGCTGAAAATTAATGCGATCTAGAAGGTTTAGCTTCAAATACATGCAGTAGACGAGATTTAGCTTCAAATCAATGCGATGTAGAAGGTTTAGCTTCAAATCAATGCGATGTAGAAGGTTTAGCTTCAAATCCATGCGACACTTATGACTTAGCGTCAGATACATGCGATATAGGTGATATAGCTTCAAATGCACGAGAAACAAACGAGTTAGCTTCAAATCCAAGCGAAAGACATGATTAAGCTTCAAATCAATGCTATGTAGAAGGATTAGCTTCAAATCCATGCAAAACAAATTATTTAGCTTCGAACACTTGCGATATAATTGATATAGCTTCAAATGCAGGCGGAACAAACGAGTTAGCTACAAATCCATGCTAAACACAAGATTTATCTGCAAATCAATGAGATGTAGAAGTTTTAGCTTCAAACACATGCGACGCAAATGATTCAGCTTCAGGTACTTGCGATATAACTGCTATAGTTTTAAATGCAGACGAAACAAACGAGTTAGCTTCAAATCCATGCGGATCAAATGATTTATCTTCAAATACTTGGGATATAACTGATATAGCTTCAAATGAAGGAGAAACACACGAGTTAGCTTCAAATCCATGCAAGACACATGATTAAGCTTCAAATCAATGCTTTGTAGAAGGTTTAGCTTCAAATCCATGCAAAACAAATGATTTAGCTTCAAACACTTGCGATATAAGTGATATAGCTTCAAATGAAGGGAAACAAAAGAGTTAGCTTAAAAACCCATGCGAAAAATATGATTTAGCTGCAAATCAATGCACTGTAGAAGGTTTAGCTTCAAATCCATCCGAAACACATAATTTAGCTTCAAATCAATGCGATGTAGAAGGTTTAGCTTCATATCTATGCGAAACAAATGATTTAGGTTCAGATACTTGCGATATAAGTTATATAGCTTCAATGGCAGACGAAACAAACGAGTTAGTTTCAGCTTCAATCGAAACACGTGATTTAGCTTCAAATCAAAGCGATGTAGAAGGCTTAGCTTCAAATCCATGCGACACAAATGATTTAGCACCAGATAAATGCGATATAAGTGATATAGCTTCAAATGCAGGAGAAACACACGAGTTAGTTTCAAATCCATGCAAAACACATGATTAAGCTTCAAATCAATGCTATGTCGAAGGTTTAGATTCAAATCCATGCAAAACAATTGATTTAGCTTCAAACACTTGCGATGTAAGTGATATAGCTTCAAATGAAGGGAAACAAAAGAGTTAGCTTAAAAACCCATGCGAAAAATATGATTTAGCTGCAAATCAATGCACTGTAGAAGGTTTAGCTTCAAATCCATCCGAAACACATAATTTAGCTTCAAATCATTGCGATGTAGAAGGTTTAGCTTCATATCTATGCGAAACAAATGATTTAGGTTCAGATACTTGCGATATAAGTTATATAGCTTCAATTGCAGACGAAACAAACGAGTAAGTTTCTGCTTCAGTCGAAACACGTGATTTAGCTTCAAATCAAAGCGATGTAGAAGGCTTAGCTTCAAATCCATGCGACACAAATGATTTAGCACCAGATAAATGCGATATAAGTGATATAGCTTCAAATGCAGGAGAAACACACGAGTTAGCTTCAAATCCATGCAAGACACATGATTAAGCTTCAAATCAATGCTTTGTAGAAGGTTTAGCTTCAAATCCATCCGAAACACATAATTTAGCTTCAAATCAATGCGATGTAGAAGGTTTAGCTTCATATCTATGCGAAACAAATGATTTAGGTTCAGATACTTGCGATATAAGTTATATAGCTTCAATTGCTGATGAAACAAACGAGTTAGTTTCAGCTCAATCGAAACACGTGATTTAGCTTCAAATCAAAGCGATGTAGAAGGCTTAGCTTCAAATCCATGTGACACAAATGACTTAGCATCAGATAAATGCGATATAAGTGATATAGCTTCAAATGCAGGAGAAACACACGAGTTAGTTTCAAATCCATGCAAAACACATGATTAAGCTTCAAATCAATGCTATGTAGAAGGTTTAGCTTCAAATCCATGCAAAACAAATGATTTAGTTTCAAACACTTGCAATATAAGTGATATAGCTTCAAATGCAGGCTGAACAAACGAGTTAGCTTCAAATCCATGCGAAACACATGATTTAGCTGCAAATCAATAAGGTGTAGAAGGTTTAGCTTCAAATCCATGCGACGCAAATGATTCAGCTTCAGGTACTTGCGATATAAGTGCTACAGTTTTAAATGAAGACGAAACAAACGAGTTAGCTTCAAATCCAAGCGAAACACATGATTAAGCTTCAAATCAATGCTATGTAGAAGGATTAGCTTCAAATCCATGCAAAACAAATGATTTAGCTTCAAACACTTGCGATATAAGTGATATAGCTTCAAATCCATGCGAAACACACGATTTAGCTTCAAACCAATGCGATGTAGAAGGTTTAGATTCAAATCCATGCGGAACAAATGATTTAGCTTCAAATACTTGTGACATACATGATTTAGCTTCAACTGCATGCGAACCAATCGAGATAGCTTTAAATCCAGGCCAAAGACATGATTTAGCTTCAAAGCAATGCGATGTAGAAGGCTCAGATTCAAATCCATGGGATCAAATGCTTTAGCTTCAAATACTTGTGACATACATGGTTTTGCTTCAACTGCATGCGAACCAAACGAGATTGCTTCAAATGCAAACCAAAGACATGATTTAGCTTCAAATCAGTGCGAAGTAGAAGGCTTAGCTTCAAATCCATGCCAAACACATGATTTATCTCCAAATCAATGCGACGTAGAAGGATTTGCTTCAAATCCATGCGAAACGAATGATTTAGGTTCAGATACTTGCAATATAAGTGATATGGCTTCAAATGCTGGAGAAACAAACGAGTTAGCTTCATATCCAACCGAAACACACGAATTAGCTACAAATCAATGCGATGTAGATGGTTTAGCTTCAAATGAATGCGACACAAATGATTTAGCATCAGATACACGCCATATAAGTGATATAGCTTCAAATGCAGACGAAACAAACGAGTTAGCTTCAACTTCAAGCGAAACACATGATTTAGCTTCAAATCAATGAGATGTAGAAGGTTTAGCTTCAAATCAATGCGATGTAGAAGGTTTAGCTTCAAATCAATGCGATTTAGAAGGTTTAGCTTCAAATCTATGCCACACTTATGACTTAGAGTCAGATACATGCGATATAAGTGATATAGCTTCAAATGCACTAGAAACAAACGAGTTAGCTTCAAATCTATGCGATGTAGAAGATTTAGCATCAAATTCATGCGAAACCAATTATTTAGATTCAGATACTTGCGATATAAGTGATATAGCTTCAAATCCTTGCGAAACAAATGATTTAGCATCAAACACTTGGGATATAAGTGATATAGCTTCAAATGCAGGCGGAACACACGAGTTAGCTTCAAATCCATGCGAAACACATGATTTAGCTGCAAATCAATGAGAAGTAGAAGGTTTAGCTTCAAATCCATGCGACCCAAATGATTCAGCTTCAGGTACTTGCGATATAAGTGCGATAGTTTTAAATGCCGACGAAACAAACGAGTTAGCTTCAAATCCATGCGGATCAAATGATTTAGCTTCAAATACTTGCGATATAAGTGATATAGCTTCAAATGCAGGAGAAACACACGAAGTTAGCTTCAAATCCATGCAAAACACATGATTATGCTTCAAATCAATGCTATGTAGAAGGTTTAGATTCAAATCCATGCGAAACAAATGACTTAGCATCAGATACATGCGATATAAGTGATATAGCTTCAAATGCAGGAGAAACACACGAGTTAGCTTCAGATCCATGCAAAACACATGATTAAGCTTCAAATCAATGCTACGTAGAAGGTTTAGATTCAAATTCATGCAAAACAAATGATTCAGCTTCAAACACTTGCGATATAAGTGATATCGCTACAAATGCAGGCGGAACAAACGAGTTAGCTTCAAATCCATGCGAAACACATGATTCAGCTGCAAATCAATGAGATGTAGAAGGTTCAGCATCAAATCCAAGCGAAACACATGATTTAGCGTCAAATGAATGCGATGTAGAAGGTTTAGCTTCAAATCCATGCGAAAAAAATGATTTACCTACAAACACTTGGGATATAAGTGATATAGCTGGAAATGCAGACGAATCAAACGGGGTGGCTTCAAAATCCATGCGATACCTATTACTTAACTTCAAATCGATACGAATTAGATGGCTTAGCGTCAAATCCATTCGAAACAAATGATTTATGTTCAGATACTTGCAATAAATTGATATTGCTTCAAATGCAGGCGAAATTAACGAGTTAGCTTCAAATCCATGCGAAACACATGAATTAGCTTCAATTCAATGCGATGTAGAAGGTTTAGCTTGAAATCCATGCGAAACAAATGATTTGGCATCAGATACTTGCGATATAACTGATATAGCTTCAAATGCAGTCGAATTAAACGAGTTAGCTTCAAACTGCATGCGATACACATCATTTAGCTTTAAATCCATGCGAAGTAGAAGGCTTAGCTTCAAATCCATGTGAAACAAATGATTTAGCTTCAAATCAATACGATGTAGAAGGTTTAGCGTCAAATCCTTGCGAAACAAATGATTTAGCATCAAACACTTGGGATATAAGTGATATAGCTTCAAATGCAGGCAGAACACACGAGTTAGCTTCAAATCCATGCGAAACACATGATTTAGCTGAAAATCAATGAGAAGTAGAAGGTTTAGCTTCAAATCCATGCGACCCAAATGATTCAGCTTCAGGTACTTGCGATATAAGTGCTATAGTTTTAAATGCAGACGAAACAAACGAGTTAGCTTCAAATCCATGCGGATCAAATGATTTAGCTTCAAATACTTGCGATATAAGTGATATAGCTTCAAATGCAGGAGAAACACACGAAGTTAGCTTCAAATCCATGCAAAACACATGATTATGCTTCAAATCAATGCTATGTAGAAGGTTTAGATTCAAATCCATGCGAAACAAATGATTCAGCTTCAAACACTTGCGATATAAGTGATATCGCTACAAATGCAGGCGGAACAAACGAGTTAGCTTCAAATCCATGCGAAACACATGATTCAGCTGCAAATCAATGAGATGTAGAAGGTTCAGCATCAAATCCATGCGACGCAAATGATTCAGCTTCAGGTACTCGCGATATTAGTGCTATAGTTTTAAATGCAGACGTAATGACCGAGTTAGCTTCAAATCCATGCGGATCAAATGATTTAGCTTCAAATACTTGCGATATAAGTGATATAGATACTACTGCAGGCGAAACAAACGAGTTAGCTTCAAGTCCATGCGATGTAGAAGGTTTAGCTTCAAATCCGTGCGAAACAAATGATTTAGCATCAGGCACTTGCGATATATGTGATATAGCTTCAAATGCAGGCGAAACGACCGAGATAGCTTCAAACTCATGCGAATCACATGGTTCAGCTTTATATTCATGCGAAACGAATGGTTCAGCTTCAAATAGTTGTGATATACATGATTTAGCTTCAACTGCATGTGAAACAAACGTGTTAGCTTCAAATTCAAGCGAAAGAAACGATTCGGCTTCAAATCAATGCGAAGTAGAAGGCTTAGCTTCAAAGACAAGCGAAACACATGATTTAGCTTCAAATCAATGAGAAGTAGAAGGCTTAGCTTCAATCCCATGCGAAACACATGATTTAGCTTCAAATACTTGCGTTATAAGTGAAAAGCTTCAAATGCAGGCGCAAAAAATGAGTTAGCTTCAAATTCACTAGAAACACATAATTTAGCTTCAAAACAATGCGAAGTAGAAGGCTTAGCTTCAAATCCATGCGAGTCAAATGTTTTAGCATCAAATACTTGTGTTATACATGATTTAGCTTCAAATGCAGCCGAAACTATCGAGTTAGTTTCAAATCCAAACGAAACACAAGATTTGCTTCAAATTCATGCGAAGTAGAAGGCTTATCTTCGAATCCATGCGAAACAAATGGTTCAACTTCAAGTACTTGTGTTATATATGATTTAGATTCAACTGCATGAGAAACAAACGAGTTAACTTCAATTTGATGCGGAACACATGATTTAGTTTCTAGTGAATGCGAAATAGAAGGCTTATCTTCGAAACCATGCGAAACAAATGGTTTAGCTTCAAATAACTGTGATATTCTTGATTTAGCTTCAACTGCATGCGAAACAATCGAGTTAGCTATAAATCGATGCGAAACACATGATTTAGCTTCAAATCAAAGCGAAGTGGAAGGCTTAGCTTCAAATCCACGCGAAACAGATGGTTATGTCAAGGCTTAGCTTCAAATCCATCCGAAGTAGAAGGCTTATCTTCGATTCCATGCGAATTAAATGGTTTAGCTTCAAATACTTGTGATATAAATGATTTAGCTTTAAATGCATGTCAAACAAACGAGTGAGCTTCAAATCCAAGCGAAACAAATGATTTAGCTTCAAATCAATGCGAAGTAGAATGCTCATCTTCGAATCCATGCGAAATAAATGGTTTAGCTTCAAATACTTGTGATATACATGATATAGCTTCAAATGCAGGAGAAACAAACGAGTTAGCTTCAAATCCAAGAGAAACACACAATTTAGCTTCAATTTCATGGGAAGAAGAAGGCTTATCTTCGAATAAGATAATTTCATGCGAAACAAATGGTTTAGCTTCAAACACTTGTGATATACATGATATAGCTTCAAATGCAGGCAAAACAAACGAGTTAGCTTCAAATCCACGGGAATCGCATGGTTTAGCTTCAAATTAATGCGAAGTAGAAGGCTTAGCTTCAAGTCCAAACGAATCAAATGGTTTAGCTTCAAATACTTGTGATATACATGATTCAGCTTCAAATGCAGGCAAAACAAACGAGTTAGCTTCAAATCCATACGAAACACATGATTTAGCATCAAATTCATTCGAAACACATTGTTTAGCTTCAAATCCATGCGAAACACATGATTTAGCTTCAAATCAATGCGAATTAGAAGGCTTAGCTTCAAATCGAAGCGAATCAAATGCTTTAGCTTCAAATACTTATGTTATACATGATTTAGCTTCATATGCAGCCGAAACAATCGAGATAGTTTCAAATCCAAACGAAACACATGATTTAGCTTCAAATTCATGCGAAGTAGAAGGCTTATCTTCGAATCCATGCGGTACAAATGATTTAGCTTCAAATACTTGCGTTATAAGTGAAAAGCTTCAAATGCAGGCGCAACAAATGAGTTAGCTTCAAATTCATTAGAAACACATAATTTAGCTTCAAAACAATGCGAAGTAGAAGGCTTAGCTTCAAATCCATGCGAGTCAAATGTTTTAGCTTCAAATACTTGTGTTATACATGATTTAGCTTCAAATGCAGCCGAAACTATCGAGTTACCTTCAAATGCAAGCGAAACACATGATTTAGCTTCAAATCAAATACTAAGTAGAAGGCTTAGCTTCAAATCCATGCCAATCAAACGGTTTTGCTTCAAATACTTGTGTTATACATGATTTAGCTTCATATGCAGCCGAAACAATCGAGTTAGTTTCAAATCCAAACGAAACACATGATTTAGCTTCAAATTCATGCGAAAAAAATGATTTACCTACAAACACTTGGGATATAAGTGATATAGCTGGAAATGCAGACGAATCAAACGGGGTGGCTTCAAAATCCATGCGATACCTATTACTTAACTTCAAATCGATACGAATTAGAAGGCTTAGCTTCAAATCCATTCGAAACAAATGATTTATGTTCAGATACTTGCAATAAATTGATATTGCTTCAAATGCAGGCGAAACTAACGAGTTAGATTCAAATCCATGCGAAACAAATGATTTAGCTTCAATCACTTGCGATATAAGTGATATAGCATCAAATGCAGGCGAAACAAACGAGTTAGCTTCAAATCCAAGCAAAACACATGATTAAGCTTCACATGCATGCAAAAGACAAGATTTAGGTTCAAATTCATGCGAAACACAGAGTTTAGATCCAAATTCATGCGAAACAAATGATTTAGCTTCAGATACATGCGACATAAGTGATGTAGCATCAAATGCAGACGAATCAAACGAGTTAGCTTCAAAATCCATGCGGTACACATCATTTAGCTATAAATCCATGCGAAGTAGAAGGCTTAGCTTCAAATCCATGTGAAACAATTAATTTAGCATCAGATACTTGCGATATAACTGATATAGTTTCCAATGCAGGGGAAACAATCGAGTTAGCATCAAATCCATGCAAAACACATGATTTAGCTTGAAATCAATGCGATGTAGAAGGTATAGCTTCAAATCCAAGCGAAACACATGATTTAGCGTCAAATGAATGCGATGTAGAAGGTTTAGCTTCAAATCCATGCGAAAAAAATGATTTATGTTCAGATACTTGCGATAAATTGATATTGCTTCAAATGCAGGCTAAACTAACGAGTTAGCTTCAAATCCACGCGAAACACATGATTTAGCTTCAAATCCATGCGAAACACATGATTTAGCTTCAAATCAATGCGATGGAGCAGGTTAAACTTCGAATCTATACGAAACAAATGATTTAGCTTCAGATACTTGCGATATAAGTGATATAGCATCAAATGCACGCGAAACGACCGAGTTAGCTTCAAATCCATGCGAAACACTTGATTTAGCTGCAAATTAATGCGATGTAGAAGGTTTAGCTTGAAATCCATGCGAAACAAATGATTTGGCATCAGATACTTGCGATATAACTGATATAGCTTCAAATGCAGACGAATCAAACGAGTTAGCTTCAAACTGCATGCGATACACATCATTTAGCTTTAAATCCATGCGAAGTAGGAGGCTTAGCTTCAAATCCATGTGAAACAAATGATTTAGCTTCAAATCAATACGATGTAGAAGGTTTAGCGTCAAATCCTTGCGAAACAAATGATTTAGCATCAAACACTTGGGATATAAGTGATATAGCTTCAAATGCAGGCGGAACACACGAGTTAGCTTCAAATCCATGCGAAACACATGATTTAGCTGCAAATCAATGAGAAGTAGAAGGTTTAGCTTCAAATCCATGCGACCCAAATGATTCAGCTTCAGGTACTTGCGATATATGTGCTATAGTTTTAAATGCCGACGAAACAAACGAGTTAGCTTCAAATCCATGCGGATCAAATGATTTAGCTTCAAATACTTGCGATATAAGTGCAACAGTTTTAAATGCAGACGAAACAAACGAGTTAGCTTCAAATCCATGCGGATCAAATGATTTAGATTCAAATACTTGGGATATAACTGATATAGCTTCAAATGCAGGAGAAACACGAGTTAGCTTCAAATCCATGCAAGACACATGATTAAGCTTCAAATCAATGCTTTGTAGAAGGTTTAGCTTCAAATCCATGCAAAACAAATGATTTAGCTTCAAACACTTGCGATATAAGTGATATAGCTTCAAATGCAGGGGAAACAAAAGAGTTAGCTTAAAAACCCATGCGAAAAATATGATTTAGCTGCAAATCAATGCACTGTAGAAGGTTTAGCTTCAAATCCATCCGAAACACATAATTTAGCTTCAAATCATTGCGATGTAGAAGGTTTAGCTTCATATCTATGCGGAACAAATGATTTAGGTTCAGATACTTGCGATATAAGTTATATAGCTTCAATTGCAGACGAAACAAACGAGTAAGTTTCAGCTTCAATCGAAACACGTGATTTAGCTTCAAATCAAAGCGATGTAGAAGGCTTAGATTCAAATCCATGCGACACAAATGATTTAGCACCAGATAAATGCGATATAAGTGATATAGCTTCAAATGCAGGAGAAACACACGAGTTAGCTTCAAATCCATGCAAGACACATGATTAAGCTTCAAATCAATGCTTTGTAGAAGGTTTAGCTTCAAATCCATCCGAAACACATAATTTAGCTTCAAATCAATGCGATGTAGAAGGTTTAGCTTCATATCTATGCGAAACAAATGATTTAGGTTCAGATACTTGCGATATAAGTTATATAGCTTCAATTGCTGACGAAACAAACGAGTTAGTTTCAGCTCAATCGAAACACGTGATTTAGCTTCAAATCAAAGCGATGTAGAAGGCTTAGCTTCAAATCCATGCGACACAAATGACTTAGCATCAGATAAATGCGATATAAGTGATATAGCTTCAAATGCAGGAGAAACACACGAGTTAGTTTCAAATCCATGCAAAACACATGATTAAGCTTCAAATCAATGCTATGTAGAAGGTTTAGCTTCAAATCCATGCAAAACAAATGATTTAGTTTCAAACACTTGCAATATAAGTGATATAGCTTCAAATGCAGGCTGAACAAACGAGTTAGCTTCAAATCCATGCGAAACACATGATTTAGCTGCAAATCAATAAGGTGTAGAAGGTTTAGCTTCAAATCCATGCGACGCAAATGATTCAGCTTCAGGTACTTGCGATATAAGTGCTACAGTTTTAAATGAAGACGAAACAAACGAGTTAGCTTCAAATCCAAGCGAAACACATGATTAAGCTTCAAATCAATGCTATGTAGAAGGATTAGCTTCAAATCCATGCAAAACAAATGATTTAGCTTCAAACACTTGCGATATAAGTGATATAGCTTCAAATCCATGCGAAACACACGATTTAGCTTCAAACCAATGCGATGTAGAAGGTTTAGATTCAAATCCATGCGGAACAAATGATTTAGCTTCAAGTACTTGTGACATACATGATTTAGCTTCAACTGCATGCGAACCAATCGAGATAGCTTTAAATCCAGGCCAAAGACATGATTTAGCTGCAAAGCAATGCGATGTAGAAGGCTCAGATTCAAATCCATGGGATCAAATGCTTTAGCTTCAAATACTTGTGACATACATGGTTTTGCTTCAACTGCATGCGAACCAAACGAGATTGCTTCAAATGCAAGCCAAAGACATGATTTAGCTTCAAATCAGTGCGAAGTAGAAGGCTTAGCTTCAAATCCATGCCAAACACATGATTTATCTCCAAATCAATGCGACGTAGAAGGATTTGCTTCAAATCCATGCGAAACGAATGATTTAGGTTCAGATACTTGCAATATAAGTGATATGGCTTCACATGCTGGAGAAACAAACGAGTTAGCTTCATATCCAACCGAAACACACGAATTAGCTACAAATCAATGCGATGTAGATGGTTTAGCTTCAAATGAATGCGACACAAATGATTTAGCATCAGATACACGCCATATAAGTGATATAGCTTCAAATGCAGACGAAACAAACGAGTTAGCTTCAACTTCAAGCGAAACACATGATTTAGCTTCAAATCAATGCTATGTAGAAGGATTAGCTTCAAATGCATGCAAAACAAATGATTTAGCTTCAAACACTTGCGATATAAGTGATATAGCTTCAAATGCAGGCGGAACAAACGAGTTAGCTTCAAATCCATGCGAAACACATGATTTAGCTTCAAATCAATGATTTGTAGAAGGTTTAGCTTCAAATCCATGCAAAACAAATGATTTAGCTTCAAACACTTGCGATATAAGTGATATAGTTTTAAATGCAGACGAAATAAACGAGTTAGCTTCAAATCCATGCGGATCAAATGATTTAGCTTCAAATACTTGAGATATGAGTGATATAGCTTCAAATGCAGGAGAAACACACAAGTTAGCTTCAAATCCTTGCAAAACACATGATTAAGCTTCAAATCAATGCTATGTAGAAGGTTTAAATTCAAATCCATGGAAAACAGTTGATTTAGCTTCAAAAACTTGCGATATAAGTGATATAGCTTCAAATGCAGGCGGAACAAACGAGTTAGCTTCAAATCCATGCAAAACACATGATTTAGCTTCAAATCAATGAGATGTAGAAGGTTCAGCTTCAAATCAATGCGAAACAAATGATTTAGCTCCAAATCAATGCGATGTAGAAGGTTTAGCTTCAAATCCATGCGAAACAAATGATTTAGCTTCAATCACTTGGGATATAACTGATATAGCTTCAAATGCAGACGAGTCAAACGAGTTAGCTTCAAAATCCATGCCATACACATGATTTAGCTTCAAATCAATGCCACATGGAAGGCTTAGCTTCAAATCCATGCGACACAAATGATTTAGCATCAGATACATGCGATATAGGTGATATAGCTTCAAATGCAGGAGAAACACACGAGATAGCTTCAAATCCATGCAAAACACATGATTAAGCTTCAAATCAATGTTATGTAGAAGGTTTAGCTTCAAATCCATGCAAAACAAATGATTTAGTTTCAAACACTTGCGATATAAGTGATATAGCTTCAAATGCAGGCGGAACAAACGAGTTAGCTTCAAATCCATGCGAAACACATGATTTAGCTGCAAATCAATGAGATGTAGAAGGTTTAGCTTCAAATCAATGCGATGTAGAAGGTTTAGCTTCAAATCAATGCGATTTAGAAGGTTTAGCTTCAAATCCATGCGACACTTATGACTTAGCGTCAGATACATGCGATATAATTGATATAGCTTCAAATGCACTAGAAACAAACGAGTTAGCTTCAAATCTATGCGATGTAGAAGATTTAGCATCAAATTCATGCGAAACCAATTATTAAGATTCAGATACTTGCGATATAAGTGATATAGCTTCAAATCCATGCGAAACACACGATTTAGCTTCAAACCAATGCGATGTAGAAGGTTTAGATTCAAATCCATGCGGAACAAATGATTTAGCTTCAAATACTTGTGACATACATGATTTAGCTTCAACTGCATGCGAACCAATCGAGATAGCTTTAAATCCAGGCCAAAGACATGATTTAGCTTCAAAGCAATGCGATGTAGAAGGCTCAGATTCAAATCCATGCGATCAAATGCTTTAGCTTCAAATACTTGTGACATACATGGTTTTGCTTCAACTGCATGCGAACCAAACGAGATTGCTTCAAATGCAAGCCAAAGACATGATTTAGCTTCAAATCAGTGCGAAGTAGAAGGCTTAGCTTCAAATCCATGCCAAACACATGATTTATCTCCAAATCAATGCGACGTAGAAGGATTTGCTTCAAATCCATGCGAAACGAATGATTTAGGTTCAGATACTTGCAATATAAGTGATATGGCTTCAAATGCTGGAGAAACAAACGAGTTAGCTTCATATCCAACCGAAACACACGATTTAGCTACAAATCAATGCGATGTAGATGGTTTAGCTTCAAATGAATGCGACACAAATGATTTAGCATCAGATACACGCCATATAAGTGATATAGCTTCAAATGCAGACGAAACAAACGAGTTAGCTTCAACTTCAAGCGAAACACATGATTTAGCTTCAAATCAATGCTATGTAGAAGGATTAGCTTCAAATCCGTGCGAAACAAATGATTTAGCATCAGGCACTTGCGATATATGTGATATAGCTTCAAATGCAGGCGAAACGACCGAGATAGCTTCAAACTCATGCGAATCACATGGTTCAGCTTTATATTCATGCGAAACGAATGGTTCAGCTTCAAATAGTTGTGATATACATGATTTAGCTTCAACTGCATGTGAAACAAACGTGTTAGCTTCAAATTCAAGCGAAAGAAACGATTCGGCTTCAAATCAATGCGAAGTAGAAGGCTTAGCTTCAAAGACAAGCGAAACACATGATTTAGCTTCAAATCAATGAGAAGTAGAAGGCTTAGCTTCAAATCCATGCGAAACACATGATTTAGCTTCAAATACTTGCGTTATAAGTGAAAAGCTTCAAATGCAGGCGCAAAAAATGAGTTAGCTTCAAATTCACTAGAAACACATAATTTAGCTTCAAAACAATGCGAAGTAGAAGGCTTAGCTTCAAATCCATGCGAGTCAAATGTTTTAGCATCAAATACTTGTGTTATACATGATTTAGCTTCAAATGCAGCCGAAACTATCGAGTTAGTTTCAAATCCAAACGAAACACAAGATTTGCTTCAAATTCATGCGAAGTAGAAGGCTTATCTTCGAATCCATGCGAAACAAATGGTTCAACTTCAAGTACTTGTGTTATATATGATTTAGATTCAACTGCATGAGAAACAAACGAGTTAACTTCAATTTGATGCGGAACACATGATTTAGTTTCTAGTGAATGCGAAATAGAAGGCTTATCTTCGAAACCATGCGAAACAAATGGTTTAGCTTCAAATAACTGTGATATTCTTGATTTAGCTTCAACTGCATGCGAAACAATCGAGTTAGCTATAAATCGATGCGAAACACATGATTTAGCTTCAAATCAAAGCGAAGTGGAAGGCTTAGCTTCAAATCCACGCGAAACAGATGGTTATGTCAAGGCTTAGCTTCAAATCCATCCGAAGTAGAAGGCTTATCTTCGATTCCATGCGAATTAAATGGTTTAGCTTCAAATACTTGTGATATAAATGATTTAGCTTTAAATGCATGTCAAACAAACGAGTGAGCTTCAAATCCAAGCGAAACAAATGATTTAGCTTCAAATCAATGCGAAGTAGAATGCTCATCTTCGAATCCATGCGAAATAAATGGTTTAGCTTCAAATACTTGTGATATACATGATATAGCTTCAAATGCAGGAGAAACAAACGAGTTAGCTTCAAATCCAAGAGAAACACACAATTTAGCTTCAATTTCATGGGAAGAAGAAGGCTTATCTTCGAATAAGATAATTTCATGCGAAACAAATGGTTTAGCTTCAAACACTTGTGATATACATGATATAGCTTCAAATGCAGGCAAAACAAACGAGTTAGCTTCAAATCCACGGGAATCGCATGGTTTAGCTTCAAATTAATGCGAAGTAGAAGGCTTAGCTTCAAGTCCAAACGAATCAAATGGTTTAGCTTCAAATACTTGTGATATACATGATTCAGCTTCAAATGCAGGCAAAACAAACGAGTTAGCTTCAAATCCATACGAAACACATGATTTAGCATCAAATTCATTCGAAACACATTGTTTAGCTTCAAATCCATGCGAAACACATGATTTAGCTTCAAATCAATGCGAATTAGAAGGCTTAGCTTCAAATCGAAGCGAATCAAATGCTTTAGCTTCAAATACTTATGTTATACATGATTTAGCTTCATATGCAGCCGAAACAATCGAGATAGTTTCAAATCCAAACGAAACACATGATTTAGCTTCAAATTCATGCGAAGTAGAAGGCTTATCTTCGAATCCATGCGGTACAAATGATTTAGCTTCAAATACTTGCGTTATAAGTGAAAAGCTTCAAATGCAGGCGCAACAAATGAGTTAGCTTCAAATTCATTAGAAACACATAATTTAGCTTCAAAACAATGCGAAGTAGAAGGCTTAGCTTCAAATCCATGCGAGTCAAATGTTTTAGCTTCAAATACTTGTGTTATACATGATTTAGCTTCAAATGCAGCCGAAACTATCGAGTTACCTTCAAATGCAAGCGAAACACATGATTTAGCTTCAAATCAAATACTAAGTAGAAGGCTTAGCTTCAAATCCATGCCAATCAAACGGTTTTGCTTCAAATACTTGTGTTATACATGATTTAGCTTCATATGCAGCCGAAACAATCGAGTTAGTTTCAAATCCAAACGAAACACATGATTTAGCTTCAAATTCATGCGAAAAAAATGATTTACCTACAAACACTTGGGATATAAGTGATATAGCTGGAAATGCAGACGAATCAAACGGGGTGGCTTCAAAATCCATGCGATACCTATTACTTAACTTCAAATCGATACGAATTAGAAGGCTTAGCTTCAAATCCATTCGAAACAAATGATTTATGTTCAGATACTTGCAATAAATTGATATTGCTTCAAATGCAGGCGAAACTAACGAGTTAGATTCAAATCCATGCGAAACAAATGATTTAGCTTCAATCACTTGCGATATAAGTGATATAGCATCAAATGCAGGCGAAACAAACGAGTTAGCTTCAAATCCAAGCAAAACACATGATTAAGCTTCACATGCATGCAAAAGACAAGATTTAGGTTCAAATTCATGCGAAACACAGAGTTTAGATCCAAATTCATGCGAAACAAATGATTTAGCTTCAGATACATGCGACATAAGTGATGTAGCATCAAATGCAGACGAATCAAACGAGTTAGCTTCAAAATCCATGCGGTACACATCATTTAGCTATAAATCCATGCGAAGTAGAAGGCTTAGCTTCAAATCCATGTGAAACAATTAATTTAGCATCAGATACTTGCGATATAACTGATATAGTTTCCAATGCAGGGGAAACAATCGAGTTAGCATCAAATCCATGCAAAACACATGATTTAGCTTGAAATCAATGCGATGTAGAAGGTATAGCTTCAAATCCAAGCGAAACACATGATTTAGCGTCAAATGAATGCGATGTAGAAGGTTTAGCTTCAAATCCATGCGAAAAAAATGATTTATGTTCAGATACTTGCGATAAATTGATATTGCTTCAAATGCAGGCTAAACTAACGAGTTAGCTTCAAATCCACGCGAAACACATGATTTAGCTTCAAATCCATGCGAAACACATGATTTAGCTTCAAATCAATGCGATGGAGCAGGTTAAACTTCGAATCTATACGAAACAAATGATTTAGCTTCAGATACTTGCGATATAAGTGATATAGCATCAAATGCACGCGAAACGACCGAGTTAGCTTCAAATCCATGCGAAACACTTGATTTAGCTGCAAATTAATGCGATGTAGAAGGTTTAGCTTGAAATCCATGCGAAACAAATGATTTGGCATCAGATACTTGCGATATAACTGATATAGCTTCAAATGCAGACGAATCAAACGAGTTAGCTTCAAACTGCATGCGATACACATCATTTAGCTTTAAATCCATGCGAAGTAGGAGGCTTAGCTTCAAATCCATGTGAAACAAATGATTTAGCTTCAAATCAATACGATGTAGAAGGTTTAGCGTCAAATCCTTGCGAAACAAATGATTTAGCATCAAACACTTGGGATATAAGTGATATAGCTTCAAATGCAGGCGGAACACACGAGTTAGCTTCAAATCCATGCGAAACACATGATTTAGCTGCAAATCAATGAGAAGTAGAAGGTTTAGCTTCAAATCCATGCGACCCAAATGATTCAGCTTCAGGTACTTGCGATATATGTGCTATAGTTTTAAATGCCGACGAAACAAACGAGTTAGCTTCAAATCCATGCGGATCAAATGATTTAGCTTCAAATACTTGCGATATAAGTGCAACAGTTTTAAATGCAGACGAAACAAACGAGTTAGCTTCAAATCCATGCGGATCAAATGATTTAGATTCAAATACTTGGGATATAACTGATATAGCTTCAAATGCAGGAGAAACACGAGTTAGCTTCAAATCCATGCAAGACACATGATTAAGCTTCAAATCAATGCTTTGTAGAAGGTTTAGCTTCAAATCCATGCAAAACAAATGATTTAGCTTCAAACACTTGCGATATAAGTGATATAGCTTCAAATGCAGGGGAAACAAAAGAGTTAGCTTAAAAACCCATGCGAAAAATATGATTTAGCTGCAAATCAATGCACTGTAGAAGGTTTAGCTTCAAATCCATCCGAAACACATAATTTAGCTTCAAATCATTGCGATGTAGAAGGTTTAGCTTCATATCTATGCGGAACAAATGATTTAGGTTCAGATACTTGCGATATAAGTTATATAGCTTCAATTGCAGACGAAACAAACGAGTAAGTTTCAGCTTCAATCGAAACACGTGATTTAGCTTCAAATCAAAGCGATGTAGAAGGCTTAGATTCAAATCCATGCGACACAAATGATTTAGCACCAGATAAATGCGATATAAGTGATATAGCTTCAAATGCAGGAGAAACACACGAGTTAGCTTCAAATCCATGCAAGACACATGATTAAGCTTCAAATCAATGCTTTGTAGAAGGTTTAGCTTCAAATCCATCCGAAACACATAATTTAGCTTCAAATCAATGCGATGTAGAAGGTTTAGCTTCATATCTATGCGAAACAAATGATTTAGGTTCAGATACTTGCGATATAAGTTATATAGCTTCAATTGCTGACGAAACAAACGAGTTAGTTTCAGCTCAATCGAAACACGTGATTTAGCTTCAAATCAAAGCGATGTAGAAGGCTTAGCTTCAAATCCATGCGACACAAATGACTTAGCATCAGATAAATGCGATATAAGTGATATAGCTTCAAATGCAGGAGAAACACACGAGTTAGTTTCAAATCCATGCAAAACACATGATTAAGCTTCAAATCAATGCTATGTAGAAGGTTTAGCTTCAAATCCATGCAAAACAAATGATTTAGTTTCAAACACTTGCAATATAAGTGATATAGCTTCAAATGCAGGCTGAACAAACGAGTTAGCTTCAAATCCATGCGAAACACATGATTTAGCTGCAAATCAATAAGGTGTAGAAGGTTTAGCTTCAAATCCATGCGACGCAAATGATTCAGCTTCAGGTACTTGCGATATAAGTGCTACAGTTTTAAATGAAGACGAAACAAACGAGTTAGCTTCAAATCCAAGCGAAACACATGATTAAGCTTCAAATCAATGCTATGTAGAAGGATTAGCTTCAAATCCATGCAAAACAAATGATTTAGCTTCAAACACTTGCGATATAAGTGATATAGCTTCAAATCCATGCGAAACACACGATTTAGCTTCAAACCAATGCGATGTAGAAGGTTTAGATTCAAATCCATGCGGAACAAATGATTTAGCTTCAAGTACTTGTGACATACATGATTTAGCTTCAACTGCATGCGAACCAATCGAGATAGCTTTAAATCCAGGCCAAAGACATGATTTAGCTGCAAAGCAATGCGATGTAGAAGGCTCAGATTCAAATCCATGGGATCAAATGCTTTAGCTTCAAATACTTGTGACATACATGGTTTTGCTTCAACTGCATGCGAACCAAACGAGATTGCTTCAAATGCAAGCCAAAGACATGATTTAGCTTCAAATCAGTGCGAAGTAGAAGGCTTAGCTTCAAATCCATGCCAAACACATGATTTATCTCCAAATCAATGCGACGTAGAAGGATTTGCTTCAAATCCATGCGAAACGAATGATTTAGGTTCAGATACTTGCAATATAAGTGATATGGCTTCACATGCTGGAGAAACAAACGAGTTAGCTTCATATCCAACCGAAACACACGAATTAGCTACAAATCAATGCGATGTAGATGGTTTAGCTTCAAATGAATGCGACACAAATGATTTAGCATCAGATACACGCCATATAAGTGATATAGCTTCAAATGCAGACGAAACAAACGAGTTAGCTTCAACTTCAAGCGAAACACATGATTTAGCTTCAAATCAATGCTATGTAGAAGGATTAGCTTCAAATGCATGCAAAACAAATGATTTAGCTTCAAACACTTGCGATATAAGTGATATAGCTTCAAATGCAGGCGGAACAAACGAGTTAGCTTCAAATCCATGCGAAACACATGATTTAGCTTCAAATCAATGATTTGTAGAAGGTTTAGCTTCAAATCCATGCAAAACAAATGATTTAG
Organism: Megalopta genalis; assembly: GCF_051020955.1. Classification (NCBI taxonomy): domain Eukaryota; kingdom Metazoa; phylum Arthropoda; class Insecta; order Hymenoptera; family Halictidae; genus Megalopta; species Megalopta genalis. Next base: position 481,217 of record NW_027476199.1, on the reverse strand, counting down.
CTTCAAACACTTGCGATATAAGTGATATAGTTTTAAATGCAGACGAAATAAACGAGTTAGCTTCAAATCCATGCGGATCAAATGATTTAGCTTCAAATACTTGAGATATGAGTGATATAGCTTCAAATGCAGGAGAAACACACAAGTTAGCTTCAAATCCTTGCAAAACACATGATTAAGCTTCAAATCAATGCTATGTAGAAGGTTTAAATTCAAATCCATGGAAAACAGTTGATTTAGCTTCAAAAACTTGCGATATAAGTGATATAGCTTCAAATGCAGGCGGAACAAACGAGTTAGCTTCAAATCCATGCAAAACACATGATTTAGCTTCAAATCAATGAGATGTAGAAGGTTCAGCTTCAAATCAATGCGAAACAAATGATTTAGCTCCAAATCAATGCGATGTAGAAGGTTTAGCTTCAAATCCATGCGAAACAAATGATTTAGCTTCAATCACTTGGGATATAACTGATATAGCTTCAAATGCAGACGAGTCAAACGAGTTAGCTTCAAAATCCATGCCATACACATGATTTAGCTTCAAATCAATGCCACATGGAAGGCTTAGCTTCAAATCCATGCGACACAAATGATTTAGCATCAGATACATGCGATATAGGTGATATAGCTTCAAATGCAGGAGAAACACACGAGATAGCTTCAAATCCATGCAAAACACATGATTAAGCTTCAAATCAATGTTATGTAGAAGGTTTAGCTTCAAATCCATGCAAAACAAATGATTTAGTTTCAAACACTTGCGATATAAGTGATATAGCTTCAAATGCAGGCGGAACAAACGAGTTAGCTTCAAATCCATGCGAAACACATGATTTAGCTGCAAATCAATGAGATGTAGAAGGTTTAGCTTCAAATCAATGCGATGTAGAAGGTTTAGCTTCAAATCAATGCGATTTAGAAGGTTTAGCTTCAAATCCATGCGACACTTATGACTTAGCGTCAGATACATGCGATATAATTGATATAGCTTCAAATGCACTAGAAACAAACGAGTTAGCTTCAAATCTATGCGATGTAGAAGATTTAGCATCAATTCATGCGAAACCAATTATTAAGATTCAGATACTTGCGATATAAGTGATATAGCTTCAAATCCATGCGAAACACACGATTTAGCTTCAAACCAATGCGATGTAGAAGGTTTAGATTCAAATCCATGCGGAACAAATGATTTAGCTTCAAATACTTGTGACATACATGATTTAGCTTCAACTGCATGCGAACCAATCGAGATAGCTTTAAATCCAGGCCAAAGACATGATTTAGCTTCAAAGCAATGCGATGTAGAAGGCTCAGATTCAAATCCATGCGATCAAATGCTTTAGCTTCAAATACTTGTGACATACATGGTTTTGCTTCAACTGCATGCGAACCAAACGAGATTGCTTCAAATGCAAGCCAAAGACATGATTTAGCTTCAAATCAGTGCGAAGTAGAAGGCTTAGCTTCAAATCCATGCCAAACACATGATTTATCTCCAAATCAATGCGACGTAGAAGGATTTGCTTCAAATCCATGCGAAACGAATGATTTAGGTTCAGATACTTGCAATATAAGTGATATGGCTTCAAATGCTGGAGAAACAAACGAGTTAGCTTCATATCCAACCGAAACACACGATTTAGCTACAAATCAATGCGATGTAGATGGTTTAGCTTCAAATGAATGCGACACAAATGATTTAGCATCAGATACACGCCATATAAGTGATATAGCTTCAAATGCAGACGAAACAAACGAGTTAGCTTCAACTTCAAGCGAAACACATGATTTAGCTTCAAATCAATGCTATGTAGAAGGATTAGCTTCAAATCCATGCAAAACAAATGATTTAGCTTCAAACACTTGCGATATAAGTGATATAGCTTCAAATGCATGCGAAACGAACGAGTTAGCTTAATAACCCATGCGAAAAATATGATTTAGCTGAAAATTAATGCGATCTAGAAGGTTTAACTTCAAATACATGCAGTAGACAAGATTTACCTTCAAATCAATGCGATGTAGAAGGTTTAGCTTCAAATCAATGCGATGTAGAAGGTTTAGCTTCAAATCCATGCCACACTTATGACTTAGCGTCAGATACATGCGATATAAGTGATATAGCTTCAAATGCACGAGAAACAAACGAGTTAGCTTTAAATCCAAGCGAAAGACATATTTAAGCTTCAAATCAATGCTATGTAGAAGGATTAGCTTCAAATCCATGCAAAACAAATTATTTAGCTTCGAACACTTGCGATATAAGTGATATAGCTTCAAATGCAGGCGGAACAAACGAGTTAGCTACAAATCCATGCTAAACACATGATTTATCTGCAAATCAATGAGATGTAGAAGTTTTAGCTTCAAACACATGCGACGCAAATGATTCAGCTTCAGGTACTTGCGATATAAGTGCTATAGTTTTAAATGCAGACGAAAGAAACGAGTTAGCTTCAAATCCATGCGGATCAAATGATTTAGCTTCAAATACTTGGGATATAACTGATATAGCTTCAAATGCAGGAGAAACACACGAGTTAGCTTCAAATCCATGCAAGACACATGATTAAGCTTCAAATCAATGCTTTGTAGAAGGTTTAGCTTCAAATCCATGCAAAACAAATGATTTATCTTCACACACTTGCGATATAAGTGATATAGCTTCAAATGCAGGGGAAACAAAAGAGTTAGCTTAAAAACCCATGCGAAAAATATGATTTAGCTGCAAATCAATGCGATGTAGAAGATTTAGCTTCATATCTATGCGAAACAAATGATTTACTTTCAGATACTTGCGATATAAGTTATATAGCTTCAATTGCAGACGAAACAAACGAGTTAGTTTCAGATTCAATCGAAACACGTGATTTAGCTTCAAATCAAAGCGATGTAGAAGGCTTAGCTTCAAATCCATGCGACACAAATGATTTAGCATCAGATAAATGCGATATAAGTAATATAGCTTCAAATGCAGGAGAAACACACGAGTTAGTTTCAAATCCATGCAAAACACATGATTAAGCTTCAAATCAATGCTATGTAGAAGGTTTAGATTCAAATCCATGCAAAACAATTGATTTAGCTTCAAACACTTGCGATATAAGTGATATAGCTTCAAATGCAGGCGGAACAAACGAGTTAGCTTCAAATCCATGCGAAACACATGATTTATCTGCGAATCAATAAGGTGTAGAAGGTTTAGCTTCAAATCCATGCGACGCAAATGATTCAGCTTCAGGTACTTGCGATATAAGTGCTACAGTTTTAAATACAGACGAAACAAACGAGTTAGCTTCAAATCCATGCAAAACACATGATTAAGCTTCAAATCAATGCTTTGTAGAAGGTTTAGCTTCAAATCCATGCAAAAGAAATGATTTAGCTTCAAACACTTGCGATATAAGTGATATAGCTTCAAATGCAGGCGGAACAAACGATTTAGCTTCAAATCAATGCGAAACACATGATTTAGATGCAAATCAATGAGATGTAGAAGGTTTAGCTTCAAATCCATGCGACGCAAATCATTCAGCTTCACGTACTTGCGATATAAGTGATATAGCTTCAAATGCAGGAGAAACACACAAGTTAGCTTCAAATCCTTGCAAAACACATGATTAAGCTTCAAATCAATGCTATGTAGAAGGTTTAGATTCAAATCCATGCAAAACAATTGATTTAGCTTCAAAAAATTTCGATATAAGTGATATAGCTTCAAATGCAGGCGGAACAAACGAGTTAGCTTCAAATCCATGCGAAACACATGATTTAGCTACAAATCAATGCGATGTAGATTGTTTAGCTTCAAATGAATGCGACACAAATGATTTAGCATCAGATACACGCCATATAAGTGATATAGCTTCAAATGCAGACGAAACAAACGAGTTAGCTTCAACTTCAAGCGAAACACATGATTTAGCTTCAAATCAATGCTATGTAGAAGGATTAGCTTCAAATCCATGCAAAACAAATGATTTAGCTTCAAACACTTGCGATATAAGTGATATAGCTTCAAATGCAGGCGGAACAAACGAGTTAGCTTCAAATCCATGCGAAACACATGATTTAGCTTCAAATCAATGATTTGTAGAAGGTTTAGCTTCAAATCCATGCAAAACAAATGATTTAGCTTCAAACACTTGCGATATAAGTGATATAGCTTCAAATGCATGCGAAACGAACGAGTTAGCTTAATAACCCATGCGAAAAATATGAATTAGCTGAAAATTAATGCGATCTAGAAGGTTTAGCTTCAAATACATGCAGTAGACAAGATTTAGCTTCAAATCAATGCGATGTAGAAGGTTTAGCTTCAAATCAATGCGATGTAGAAGGTTTAGCTTCAAATCCATGCGACACTTATGACTTAGCGTCAGATACATGCGATATAGGTGATATAGCTTCAAATGCACGAGAAACAAACGAGTTAGCTTCAAATCCAAGCGAAACACATGATTAAGCTTCAAATCAATGCTATGTAGAAGGATTAGCTTCAAATCCATGCAAAACAAATTATTTAGCTTCGAACACTTGCGATATAAGTGATATAGCTTCAAATGCAGGCGGAACAAACGAGTTAGCTACAAATCCATGCTAAACACATGATTTATCTGCAAATCAATGAGATGTAGAAGTTTTAGCTTCAAACACATGCGACGCAAATGATTCAGCTTCAGGTACTTGCGATATAAGTGCTATAGTTTTAAATGCAGACGAAACAAACGATTTAGCTTCAAATCCATGCGGATCAAATGATGTAGCTTCAAATACTTGGGATATGACTGATATAGCTTCAAATGCAGGAGAAACACACGAGTTAGCTTCAAATCCATGCAAGGCACATGATTAAGCTTCAAATCAATGCTTTGTAGAAGGTTTAGCTTCAAATCCATGCAAAACAAATGATTTAGGTTCAGATACTTGCGATATAAGTTATATAGCTTCAATTGCAGACGAAACAAACGAGTTAGTTTCAGCTTCAATCGAAACACGTAATTTAGCTTCAAATCAAAGCGATGTAGAAGGCTTAGCTTCAAATCCATGCAACACAAATGATTTAGCATCAGATAAATGCGATACAAGTGATATAGCTTCAAATGCAGGAGAAACACACGAGTTTGCTTCAAATCCATGCAAAACACATGATTAAGCTTCAAATCAATGCGATGTAGAAGATTTAGCTCCAAAATCCATGCGATACACTTGATTTAGCTTCAAATCGATACGACGTAGAAGGCTTAGCTTCAAATCCATGCGACACAAATGATTTAGCATCAGATAAATGCGATATAAATGATATAGCTTCAAATGCATGAGAAACACACGAGGTAGCTTCAACTTCAAGCGAAACACATGATTTAGCTTCAAATCAATGAGATGTAGAAGGTTTAGCTTCAAATCCTTGCGAAACAAATGATTTAGCTTCAAATCAATGCGATGTAGAAGGTTTAGCTTCATATCTATGCGAAACAAATGATTTAGGTTCAGATACTTGCGATATAAGTTATATAGCTTCAATTGCAATGGAAACAAACGAGTTAGCTAAAAATCCATGCAAAACACATGATTTAGCATCAGATACATGGGATGTAAGTGATATAGCTTCAAATGCAGACGAAACAATCGACTTAGCATCAATTTCATGCCAAACACATGATTTAGCTTCAAATCATTGCGATGTAGAAGGATTTGCTTCAAATCCATGCAAAACAAATGACTTAGCTTCGAACACTTGTGATATAAGTGATATAGCTTCAAATGCAGGCGGAACAAACGAGTTAGCTTCATTCCATGCGAAACACATGATTTAGCTGCAAATCAATGAGATGTAGAAGGTTTAGCTTCAAATCCATGCGACGTAAATGATTCAGCTTCAGGTACTTGCGATATAAGTGCTATAGTTTTAAATGCAGACGAAATAAACGAGTTAGCTTCAAATCCATGCGGATCAAATGATTTAGCTTCAAATACTTGAGATATGAGTGATATAGCTTCAAATGCAGGAGAAACACACAAGTTAGCTTCAAATCCTTGCAAAACACATGATTAAGCTTCAAATCAATGCTATGTAGTAGGTTTAAATTCAAATCCATGCAACACAACTGATTTAGCTTCAAACACTTGCGATATAAGTGATATAGCTTCAAATGCAGGGGAAACAAAAGAGTTAGCTTAAAAACCCATGCGAAAAATATTATTTAGCTGCAAATCAATGCACTGTAGAAGGTTTAGCTTCAAATCCATCCGAAACACATAATTTAGCTTCAAATCAATGCGATGTAGAAGGTTTAGCTGCATATCTATGCGAAACAAATGATTTAGGTTCAGATACTTGCGATATAAGTTATATAGCTTCAATTGCAGACGGAACAAACGAGTTAGTTTCAGCTTCAATCGAAACACGTGATTTAGCTTCAAATCAAAGCGATGTAGAAGGCTTAGCTTCAAATCCATGCGACACAAATGATTTAGCACCAGATAAATGCGATATATGTGATATAGCTTCAAATGCAGGAGAAACACACGAGTTAGCTTCAAATCCATGCAAAACACATGATTAAGCTTCAAATCAATGCTACGTAGAAGGTTTAGATTCAAATCCATGCAAAACAATTGATTTAGCTTCAAACACTTGCGATATAAGTGATATAGCTTCAAATGCAGGGGAAACAAAAGAGTTAGCTTAAAAACCCATGCGAAAAATATGATTTAGCTGCAAATCAATGCACTGTAGAAGGTTTAGCTTCAAATCCATCCGAAACACATAATTTAGCTTCAAATCAATGCGATGTAGAAGGTTTAGCTTCATATCTATGCGAAATAAATGATTTAGGTTCAGATACTTGCGATATAAGTTATATAGCTTCAATTGCAGACGGAACAAACGAGTTAGTTTCAGCTTCAATCGAAACACGTGATTTAGCTTCAAATCAAAGCGATGTAGAAGGCTTAGCTTCAAATCCATGCAACACAAATGATTTAGCATCAGATAAATGCGATACAAGTGATATAGCTTCAAATGCAGGAGAAACACACGAGTTTGCTTCAAATCCATGCAAAACACATGATTAAGCTTCAAATCAATGCGATGTAGAAGATTTAGCTCCAAAATCCATGCGATACACTTGATTTAGCTTCAAATCGATACGACGTAGAAGGCTTAGCTTCAAATCCATGCGACACAAATGATTTAGCATCAGATAAATGCGATATAAATGATATAGCTTCAAATGCATGAGAAACACACGAGGTAGCTTCAACTTCAAGCGAAACACATGATTTAGCTTCAAATCAATGAGATGTAGAAGGTTTAGCTTCAAATCCATGCGAAACAAATGATTTAGCTTCAAATCAATGCGATGTAGAAGGTTTAGCTTCATATCTATGCGAAACAAATGATTTAGGTTCAGATACTTGCGATATAAGTTATATAGCTTCAATTGCAATGGAAACAAACGAGTTAGCTAAAAATCCATGCAAAACACATGATTTAGCATCAGATACATGGGATGTAAGTGATATAGCTTCAAATGCAGACGAAACAATCGACTTAGCATCAATTTCATGCCAAACACATGATTTAGCTTCAAATCATTGCGATGTAGAAGGATTTGCTTCAAATCCATGCAAAACAAATGACTTAGCTTCGAACACTTGTGATATAAGTGATATAGCTTCAAATGCAGGCGGAACAAACGAGTTAGCTTCATTCCATGCGAAACACATGATTTAGCTGCAAATCAATGAGATGTAGAAGGTTTAGCTTCAAATCCATGCGACGTAAATGATTCAGCTTCAGGTACTTGCGATATAAGTGCTATAGTTTTAAATGCAGACGAAATAAACGAGTTAGCTTCAAATCCATGCGGATCAAATGATTTAGCTTCAAATACTTGAGATATGAGTGATATAGCTTCAAATGCAGGAGAAACACACAAGTTAGCTTCAAATCCTTGCAAAACACATGATTAAGCTTCAAATCAATGCTATGTAGTAGGTTTAAATTCAAATCCATGCAAAACAACTGATTTAGCTTCAAACACTTGCGATATAAGTGATATAGCTTCAAATGCAGGGGAAACAAAAGAGTTAGCTTAAAAACCCATGCGAAAAATATTATTTAGCTGCAAATCAATGCACTGTAGAAGGTTTAGCTTCAAATCCATCCGAAACACATAATTCAGCTTCAAATCAATGCGATGTAGAAGGTTTAGCTGCATATCTATGCGAAACAAATGATTTAGGTTCAGATACTTGCGATATAAGTTATATAGCTTCAATTGCAGACGGAACAAACGAGTTAGTTTCAGCTTCAATCGAAACACGTGATTTAGCTTCAAATCAAAGCGATGTAGAAGGCTTAGCTTCAAATCCATGCGACACAAATGATTTAGCACCAGATAAATGCGATATATGTGATATAGCTTCAAATGCAGGAGAAACACACGAGTTAGCTTCAAATCCATGCAAAACACATGATTAAGCTTCAAATCAATGCTACGTAGAAGGTTTAGATTCAAATCCATGCAAAACAATTGATTTAGCTTCAAACACTTGCGATATAAGTGATATAGCTTCAAATGCAGGGGAAACAAAAGAGTTAGCTTAAAAACCCATGCGAAAAATATGATTTAGCTGCAAATCAATGCACTGTAGAAGGTTTAGCTTCAAATCCATCCGAAACACATAATTTAGCTTCAAATCAATGCGATGTAGAAGGTTTAGCTTCGTATCTATGCGAAATAAATGATTTAGGTTCAGATACTTGCGATATAAGTTATATAGCTTCAATTGCAGACGGAACAAACGAGTTAGTTTCAGCTTCAATCGAAACACGTGATTTAGCTTCAAATCAAAGCGATGTAGAAGGCTTAGCTTCAAATCCATGCGACACAAATGATTTAGCACCAGATAAATGCGATATAAGTGATATAGCTTCAAATGCAGGAGAAACACACGAGTTAGTTTCAAATCCATGCAAAACACATGATTAAGCTGCAAATCAATGCGATGTAGAAGGTTTAGTTTCAAATCCAAGCGAAACACATGATTTAGCTTCAAACACTTGGGATATAATTGATATAGCTTCAAATGCAGTCGAAACAAACGAGTTATCTTCAAATCCATGCGAAACATATGATTTAGGTTCAGATGCTTGCGATATAAGTGATATAGCTTCGAATTCAGACGAAACAAACGACTTAGCTTCAAATCAATACGATGTAGAAGGTTTAGCTTCAAACCCATACGATGTAGAATGTTTACCTTCAAATCCATGCGAAACAAATGAGTTAGCTTCAAATCAATACGATGTAGAAGGTTTAGCTCCAAATCCATGCGAAACAAATGATTTGGCTTCAAACACTTGTGATATAAGTGATATAGCTGCAAATGCAGACGAATCAAACGGGTAGCTTCAAAATCCATGCGACACATATCAATTAGCTTCAAATCGATACGATGTAGAAGGTTTAGCTTCAAATCCATGCGAAACAAATGATTTAGCCTCAGACACTTGCCATATAAGTGATTTAGAATCAAATGCAGAAGAATCAAACGAGTTAGCTTCAAAATCCATGCGATACACATCATTGAGCTTTAAATCCATGCGAGGTAGAAGAGTTAGCTTCAAATCCATGCGAAACAAATGATTTAGGTTCAGATACTTGCGATATAAGTGATATAGCTACAAATGCAGGAGAAACAAACGTGTTAGAATCAAATCCATGCAAAAAACATGATTTAGCATCAAATCAATGCGACGTAGACGGTTTAGCTTCAAATCCAAGCGAAACACATGATTTAGCTGCAAATCAATGCGATGTAGAAGGTTTAGCTTCAAATCCATGAGAAACAAATGATTTAGCATCAATCACTTGGGATATAAGTGATATAGCTTCAAATGCAGACGAATCAAACGAGTTAGCTTCAAAATCCATTCGATGCACATCATTTATCTTTAAATCCATGCGAAGTAGAAGGCGTAGCTTCAAATCCATGCGAAACAAATTATTTAGGTTCAGATACTTGCGATATAAGTGATATAGCTTCAAGTGCAGGCGAAACTAACGAGTTACCTTCTAATCCATGCGAAACGCATGATTTAGCTGCAAATCAATGCTATGTAGAAGGTTTAGTATCAAATCCATTCGAAACATATTATTTAGGATCAGATACTTGCGATATATGTGATATAGATTCGAATTCAGACGAAACAAACGACTTATCTTCAAATCAATACGATGTAGAAGGTTTAGCTTCAAATCCATGCGATGTAGAATGTTTAGCTTCAAATCCATGCGAAACAAATGAGTTAGCTTCAAATCAATACAATGTAGAAGGTTTAGCTTCAAATCCATGCGAAACAAATGATTTAGGTTCAGATACTTGCGATATAAGTGATATAGCTTCAAATGCAAGAGAAACAAACGAGTTAGCATCAAATCCATGCAAAACACATGATTTAGCTTCAAATCAATGCGATGTAGGAGGTTTAGCTTCAAATCCAAGCGAAACACATGATTTAGCTTCAAATCAATGCGAAGTAGAAGGCTTAGCTTCAAATTCTTGCGAAACAAATGATTTAGGTTCAGATACTTGTGATATACATGATTCAGCTTCAAATGCAGGCAAAACAAACGAGTTAGCTCCAAATTCAAGCGAAACACATGATTTAGCTTCAAATCAATGCGAAGTGGAAGGCTTAGACCCAAAACCACGTGAAGCAGATGGTTTAGCATCAAATTCTTGTTTTATACATGATTTAGCTTCAACTGCATGCGAAACAAACGAGTTAGCTTCAAATCCAAGCGAAGCACATTATTTAGCTTCAAATCAATGCGAAGAAGGAGGCTTAGCTTCAAAAGCAAGCGAATCAAATGGTTTAGCTTCAAATACTTGTGATATACATGATTTAGCTTCAACTGCATGCGAAACAATCGAGTTATCTTCAAATCCATGCGAAACACATGATTTAGCTTCAACTTCATTCGAAACACATTGTTTAGCTTAATATTCATGCGAAACAAATGGTTCAGATTCACACGCTTGTGATATACATGATTTAGCTTCAACTGCATACGAAACAAACGTGTTATCTTCAAATTCAAGCGAAACGCATGATTCAGCTTCAAATCACTGCGAAGTAGAAGGCTTAGCTTCAAGTCCAAACGAATCAAATGGTTTAGCTTCAAATACTTGTGATATACATGATTCAGCTTCAAATGCAGGCAAAACAAACGAGTTAGCTTCAAATCCATACGAAACACATGAATTAGCTTCAAATTCATTCGAAGCACATTGTTTAGCTTCAAATCCATGCGAAACAAATGGTTTAGCTTCAAATACTTGTGATATACATGATATAGCTTCAAATGCAGGTGAAACAAACGAGTTAGCTTCAAATCCAAGAGAAACACATGATTTAGCTTCAAATCAATGCGAAGTAGAAGGCTTAGCTTCAAGTCCAAACGAATCAAATGGTTTAGCTTCAAATACTTGTGGTATACATGATATAGCTTCAAATGCAGGTGAAACAAACGAGTTAGCTTCAAATCCAAGAGAAACACATGATTTAGCTTCAAATCAATGCGAAGTAGAAGGCTTAGCTTCAAATCGATGCGAATCAAATGGTTTAGCTTCAAATACTTGTGTTATACATGATTTAGCTTCATAAGCAGCCGAAACAATCGAGTTAGTTTCAAGTCCAAACGAAACACATGATTTAGCTTCAATTTCATGCGAAGAAGAAGGCTTATCTTCGAATCCATGCGAAACAAATGGTTTAGCTTCAAACACTTGTGATAAACATGATATAGCTTCAAATGCAGGCAAAACAAACGAGTTAGCTTCAAATCCACGCGAATCACATGGTTTAGCTTCAAACTAATGCGAAGTAGAAGGCTTAGCTTCAAGTCCAAACGAATCAAATGGTTTAGCTTCAAATACTTGTGGTATACATGATATAGCTTCAAATGCAGGCAAAACAAACGAGTTAGCTTCAAATCCATACGAAACACATGATTTAGCTTCAAATTCATTCGAAACACATTGTTTAGTTTCGAATCCATGCGAATCAAATGGTTTAGCTTCAAATACTTGTGATATAAATGATTTAGCTTCAAATGCTGGCGAAATGAACGAGTTAGCTTCAAATCCATGCGAAAAACATGATTTAGCTTCAAATCAATGCGAAGTAGAATGCTTATCTTCGAATCCATGCGAAACAAATGGTTAAGCTTCAAATACTTGTGATATACATGATATAGCTTCAAATGCAGGTGAAACTAACGAGTTAGCTTCAAATCCAGGAGAAACACCTGATTTAGCTTCAAATCATTGCGAAGTAGAAGGCTTAGCTTCAAATCCATGCGAATCAAATGCTTTAGCTTCAAATACTTGTGTTGTACATGATTTAGCTTCATATCCAGCCGAAACAATCGAGTTAGTTTCAAATCCAAACGAAAGACATGATTTAGCTTCAAATTCATGCGAAGTAGAAGGCTTATCTTCGAATCCATGCGAATAAAATGGTTTAGCTTCAAATACTTGTGATATAAATGATTTAGCTTCAAACGCAAGCAAAATGAACGAGTTAGCTTCAAATCCATGCGAAACACATGATTTAGCTTTAAATCAATGCGAAGTAGAATGCTAATCTTCGAATCCATGCGAAATAAATGGTTTAGCTTCAAATACTTGTGATATACATGATATAGCTTCAAATGCAGGTGAAACAAACGAGTTAGCTTCAAATCCAAGAGAAACACATGATTTAGCTTCAAATCAATGCGAAGTAGAAGGCTTAGCTTCAAATCGATGCGAATCAAATGATTTAGCTTCAAATACTTGTGTTATACATGATTTAGCTTCATAAGCAGCCGAAACAATCGAGTTAGTTTCAAGTCCAAACGAAACACATGATTTAGCTTCAAATTAATGCGAAGTAGAAGGCTTAGCTTCAAATCGATGCGAATCAAATGGTATAGCTTCAAATACTTGTGATATACATGATTCAGCTTCAAATGCAGGCAAAACAAACGAGTTAGCTTCAAATCCATAAGAAACACATGATTTAGCTTCAAATTCATTCGAAACACATTGTTTAGCTTCAAATCCATGCGAAACAAATGGTTTAGCTTCAAATACTTGTGATATACATGATATAGCTTCAAATGCAGGTGAAACAAACGAGTTAGCTTCAAATCCAAGAGAAACACATGATTTAGCTTCAAATCAATGCGAAGTAGAAGGCTTAGCTTCAAGTCCAAACGAATCAAATGGTTTAGCTTCAAATACTTGTGATATACATGATTCAGCTTCAAATGCAGGCAAAACAAACGAGTCAGCTTCAAATCCATATGAAACACATGATTTAGCTTCAAATTCATTCGAAACACATTGTTTAGCTTCAAATCCATGCGAATCAAATGCTTTAGCTTCAAATACTTGTGTTATACATGATTTAGCTTCATATGCAGCCGGAACAATCGAGTTAGTTTCAAATCCAAACAAAAGACATGATTTAGCTTCAAATTCATGCGAAGTAGAAGGCTTAGCTTCAAGTCCAAACGAATCAAATGGTTTAGCTTCAAATACTTGTGTTATCAATGATTTAGCTTCATAAGCAGCCGAAACAATCGTGTTAGTTTCAAGTCGAAACGAAACACATGATTTAGCTTCAATTGCATGCTAAGTAGAAGGCTTATCCTCGAATCCATGCGAAACAAAAGGTTTAGCTTCAAATACTTGTGATATACATGATATAGCTTCAAATGCAGGTGAAACAAACGAGTTAGCTTCAAATCCATGCGAGACACATGATTTAGCTTCAAATCAATGCGAAATAGAATGCTTATTTTCGAAACCATGCGAAACAAATGGTTTAGCTTCAAATATTTGTGATATACATGATATAGCTTCAAATGGAGGTGAAACAAACGAGTTAGCTTCAAATCAATGCGAAACACATGATTTAGCTTCAAATTAATGCGAAGTAGAAGCCTTAGCTTCAAGTTCAAACGAATCAAATGGTTTAGCTTCAAATACTTGTGATATAAATGATTTAGCTTAAAATGCTGGCGAAATGAACGAGTTAGCTTCAAATCCATGCGAAAAACATGATTTAGCTTCAAATCAATGCGAAGTAGAATGCTTATCTTCGAATCCATGCGAAACAAATGGTTTAGCTTCAAATATTTGTGATATACATGATATAGCTTCAAATGCAGGTGAAACAAACGAGTTATCTTCAAATCCATGCGAAACAAATGATTTAGCTTCAATTGCATGCGAAGTAGAAGGCTTATCCTCGAATCCATGCGAAACAAATGGTTTAGTATCAAATAATTGTGATATAAATGATTTAGCTTCAAATGCAGGCGAAATGAACGAGTTAGCTTCAAATCCATGCGAGACACAAGATTTAGCTTCAAATCAATGCGAAATAGAATGCTTATTTTCGAAACCATGCGAAACAAATGGTTTAGCTTCAAATACTTGTGATATACATGATATAGCTTCAAATGCAGGTGAAACAAACGAGTTAGCTTCAAATCCATGCGAAACACATGATTTAGCTTCAAATCAATGCGTAGTCGAAGGCTTAGCTTCAAATCCATGCGAATCAAATGCTTTAGCTTCAAATACTTGTGTTATACATGATTTAGTTTCATATGCAGCCGAAACAGTCGAGTTAGTTTCAAATCCAAACGGAACACAAGATTTAGCTTCAAATCAATGCGAAGTCGAAGGCTTAGCTTCAAATCCATGCGAATCAAATGCTTTAGCTTCAAATTCTTGTTCTATGCATGATTTAGCTTCAACTGCATGCGAAGGAAACACGTTAGCTTCACATCCAAGCGAAACACATGATTTAGCTTCAAATCAATGCGAAGTAGATGGCTTATCTTCGAATCCATGCGAAACAAATAGTTTAGCTCCAAATTCTTGTTTTATACATGATTTAGCTTCAACTGTGTGCGAAACAAACGAGTTAGCTTCAAATCCATTCGAAACACATGATTTAGCCACAACTTCATTCGATACAAATGGTTCACCTTAATATTCATGCGAATCAAATGGTTTAGCTTCAAATACTTGTGATATACATGATATAGCTTCAAATGCAGGTGAAACAAACGAGTTAGCTTCAAATCCATGCGAAACACATGATTTAGCTTCAAATCAATGCGAAATAGAATGCTTATTTTCGAAACCATGCGAAACAAATGGTTTAGCTTCAAATACTTGTGATATGCATGATTTAGCTTCAACTGCATGCGAAACAAACGAGTTAGCTTCAAATCCACGCGAATCACATGATTTAGCTTCAAATTAATGCGAAGTAGAAGGCTTAGCATCAAGTCCAAACGAATCAAATGGTTTAGCTTCAAATACTTGTGTTATACATGATTTAGCTTCATAAGCAGCCGAAACAATCGAGTTAGCTTCAAATCCACGCGAAACACATGATTTAGCTTCAAATCAATGCGAAATAGCATGCTTATTTTCGAAACCATGCGAAACAAATGGTTTAGCTTCAAATACTTGTGATATACATGATATAGCTTCAAATGCAGATGAAACAAACGAGTTAGCTTCAAATCCATGCGAAACACATGATTTAGCTTCAAATTCATGCGAAGTAGAAGGCTTATCTTCGAATTCATGCGAAACAAATGGTTTATCTTCAAATACTTGTGATATAAATGATTTAGCTTCAACTGCATGCGAAACAAACGAGTTAGCATCAAATCCACGCGAACCACATGATTTAGCTTCAAATTAATGCGAAGTAGAAGGCTTAGCATCAAGTCCAAACGAATCAAATGGTTTAGCTTCAAATACATGTGATATACAGGATTCAGCTTGAACTGCAGGCAAAACAAACGAGTTAACTTCAAATCCGTGCGAAGCACATGATTTAGCATCAAATCATGCAGACGAAACAATCGAGTTAGCTTCAAATCCATGCGAAACACATGATTTAGCTTCAAATTCATTCGAAGCACATTGTTTAGCTTCAAATCCATGCAAAACAAATAGTTTAGCTTCAAATTCTTGTTTTATGCATGATTTAGCTTCAACTGCATGCGAAACAAACACGTTAGCTTCAAATCCAAGCGAAACACATGATGTAGCTGCAAATCAATGCGAAGTAGAAGGTTTAGTTTCAAATACATGCGAATCAAATGGTTTAGCTTCAAATACTTGTGATATAAATGATTTAGCTACAACTGCAGGCGAAACAAACGAGTTAGCTTCAAATCCATGCGAAACACATGATTTAGCTACAAATGAATGCTAAGTAGAAGGCTTAGTTTCAAATCCATGAGAAGCTCATGGATTGGCTTCAAATACTTGTGATATAGATGATTTAGCTTCAACTGCATGACAAACAATCGAGTTAGCTTCAAATCCATGCGAAACACATGATTTATCTTCAAATTCATTCGAAACACATTGTTTAGCTTTAAATCCTTGCGAAACAAGTAGTTTAGCTTCAAATTCTTGTTTTATACATGAATTAACTTCAACTGCATGCGAAACAAACGAGTTAGCTTCAAATCCATGCGAAACACATGATTTAGCTTCAAATCAATGCGAAGTCAAGGCTTAGCTTCAAATCCATGTGGATCAAATGCTTTAGCTTCAAATACTTGTGTTATACATGATTTAGTTTCATATGCAGCCGAAACAGTCGAGTTAGTTTCAAATCCAAACGGAACACATGATTTAGCTTCAAATGCATGCGAAGTAGAAGTCTCATCTTCGAATCCCAGCGAAACAAATGGTTTAGCTTCAAACACTTGTGATATACATGATTTAGTTTCAACTGCATGCGAAACAAACGAGTTAGCTTCAAATCCACGCGAATCACATGATTTAGCTTCAAATTAATGCGAAGTAGAAGGCTTAGCTACAAGTCCAAAGGAATCAAATGGTTTGGCTTCAAATACTTGTGATATACATGATCCAGCTTCAAATACAGGCAAAACAAACGAGTTAGCTGGAAATCCATGCGAAACACATGATTTAGATTCAAATTCATTCGAAGCACATTGTTTAGCTTCAAATCCATGCGAAACAAATAGTTTAGCTTCAAATTCTTGTTCTATGCATGATTTAGCTTCAACTGCATGGGAAGAAAACACGTTAGCTTCACATCCAAGCGAAACACATGATTTAGCTTAAAATCAATGCGAAGTAGAAGGCTTATCTTCGAATCCATGCGAAACAAATAGTTTAGCATCAAATTCTTGTTTTATACATGATTTAGCTACAACTGCGTGCGAAACAAACGAGTTACTTTCAAATCCAAGCGAAACAAATGATTCATCTTCAAATCAATGCGAAGTAGAATGCTTATCTTCGAATCCATGCGAAATAAATGGTTTAGCTTCAAATACTTGCGATATACATGATATAGCTTCAAATGCAGGTGAAACAAACGAGTTAGCTTCAAATCCATGCGAGACACATGATTTAGCTTCAAATCAATGCGAAATAGAATGCTTATTTTCGAAACCATGCGAAACAAATGGTTTAGCTTCAAATATTTGTGATATACATGATATAGCTTCAAATGCAGGTGAAACAAACGAGTTAGCTTCAAATCAATGCGAAACACATGATTTAGCTTCAAATCAATGCGAAATAGAATGCTTATTTTCGAAACCATGCGAAACAAATGGTTTAGCTTCAAATATTTGTGATATACATGATATAGCTTCAAATGCAGGTGAAACAAACGAGTTAGCTTCAAATCAATGCGAAACACATGATTTAGCTTCAAATCAATGCGAAATAGAATGCTTATCTTCGAATCCATGCGAAACAAATGGTTCAGCTTTAAATATTTGTGATATACATGATTTAGCTTCAACTGCATGTGAAACAGACGTGTTAGCTTCAAATCCACGCGAATCACATGATTTAGCTTCAAATTAATGCGAAGTAGAAGCCTTAGCTTCAAGTTCAAACGAATCAAATGGTTTAGCTTCAAATACTTGTGATATAAATGATTTAGCTTAAAATGCTGGCGAAATGAACGAGTTAGCTTCAAATCCATGCGAAAAACATGATTTAGCTTCAAATCAATGCGAAGTAGAATGCTTATCTTCGAATCCATGCGAAACAAATGGTTTAGCTTCAAATATTTGTGATATACATGATATTGCTTCAAATGCAGGTGAAACAAACGAGTTATCTTCAAATCCATGCGAAACAAATGATTTAGCTTCAATTGCATGCGAAGTAGAAGGCTTATCCTCGAATCCATGCGAAACAAATGGTTTAGTATCAAATAATTGTGATATAAATGATTTAGCTTCAAATGCAGGCGAAATGAACGAGTTAGCTTCAAATCCATGCGAGACACAAGATTTAGCTTCAAATCAATGCGAAATAGAATGCTTATTTTCGAAACCATGCGAAACAAATGGTTTAGCTTCAAATACTTGTGATATACATGATATAGCTTCAAATGCAGGTGAAACAAACGAGTTAGCTTCAAATCCATGCGAAACACATGATTTAGCTTCAAATCAATGCGTAGTCGAAGGCTTAGCTTCAAATCCATGCGAATCAAATGCTTTAGCTTCAAATACTTGTGTTATACATGATTTAGTTTCATATGCAGCCGAAACAGTCGAGTTAGTTTCAAATCCAAACGGAACACAAGATTTAGCTTCAAATCAATGCGAAGTCGAAGGCTTAGCTTCAAATCCATGCGAATCAAATGCTTTAGCTTCAAATTCTTGTTCTATGCATGATTTAGCTTCAACTGCATGCGAAGAAAACACGTTAGCTTCACATCCAAGCGAAACACATGATTTAGCTTCAAATCAATGCGAAGTAGATGGCTTATCTTCGAATCCATGCGAAACAAATAGTTTAGCTCCAAATTCTTGTTTTATACATGATTTAGCTTCAACTGTGTGCGAAACAAACGAGTTAGCTTCAAATCCATTCGAAACACATGATTTAGCCACAACTTCATTCGATACAAATGGTTCACCTTAATATTCATGCGAATCAAATGGTTTAGCTTCAAATACTTGTGATATACATGATATAGCTTCAAATGCAGGTGAAACAAACGAGTTAGCTTCAAATCCATGCGAAACACATGATTTAGCTTCAAATCAATGCGAAATAGAATGCTTATTTTCGAAACCATGCGAAACAAATGGTTTAGCTTCAAATACTTGTGATATGCATGATTTAGCTTCAACTGCATGCGAAACAAACGAGTTAGCTTCAAATCCACGCGAATCACATGATTTAGCTTCAAATTAATGCGAAGTAGAGGGCTTAGCATCAAGTCCAAACGAATCAAATGGTTTAGCTTCAAATACTTGTGTTATACATGATTTAGCTTCATAAGCAGCCGAAACAATCGAGTTAGCTTCAAATCCACGCGAAACACATGATTTAGCTTCAAATCAATGCGAAATAGCATGCTTATTTTCGAAACCATGCGAAACAAATGGTTTAGCTTCAAATACTTGTGATATACATGATATAGCTTCAAATGCAGATGAAACAAACGAGTTAGCTTCAAATCCATGCGAAACACATGATTTAGCTTCAAATTCATGCGAAGTAGAAGGCTTATCTTCGAATTCATGCGAAACAAATGGTTTATCTTCAAATACTTGTGATATACATGATTTAGCTTCAACTGCATGCGAAACAAACGAGTTAGCATCAAATCCACGCGAACCACATGATTTAGCTTCAAATTCATTCGAAGCACATTGTTTAGCTTCAAATCCATGCGAAACAAATAGTTTAGCTTCAAATTCTTGTTCTATGCATGATTTAGCTTCAACTGCATGGGAAGAAAACACGTTAGCTTCACATCCAAGCGAAACACATGATTTAGCTTAAAATCAATGCGAAGTAGAAGGCTTGTCTTCGAATCCATGCGAAACAAATAGTTTACCATCAAATTCTTGTTTTATACATGATTTAGCTACAACTGCGTGCGAAACAAACGAGTTACTTTCAAATCCAAGCGAAACAAATGATTCATCTTCAAATCAATGCGAAGTAGAATGCTTATCTTCGAATCCATGCGAAATAAATGGTTTAGCTTCAAATACTTGCGATATACATGATATAGCTACAAATGCAGGTGAAACAAACGAGTTAGCTTCAAATCCATGCGAGACACATGATTTAGCTTCAAATCGATGCGAAATAGAATGCTTATTTTCGAAACCATGCGAAACAAATGGTTTAGCTTCAAATATTTGTGATATACATGACATAGCTTCAAATGCAGGTGAAACAAACGAGTTAGCTTCAAATCCATGCGAAACACATGATTTAGCTTCAAATCAATGCGAAGTCGAAGGCTTAGCTTCAAATCCATGCGAATCAAATGCTTTAGGTTCAAATAGTTGTGTTATACATGAGTTAGCTTCATATGCAGCCGCAACATTCGAGTTAGTTTCAAATCCACGCGAATCACATGATTTAGCTTCAAATTCATGCGAAGTAGAAGGCTTAGCTTCAAGTCCAAACGAATCAAATGGTTTAGCTTCAAATACTTGTGATATAAATGATTTAGCTTAAAATGCTGGCGAAATGAACGAGTTAGCTTCAAATCCATGCGAAAAACATGATTTAGCTTCAAATCAATGCGAAGTAGAATGCTTATCTTCGAATCCATGCGAAACAAATGGTTTAGCTTCAAATACTTGTGATATACATGATATAGCTTCAAATGCAGGTGAAACAAACGAGTTAGCTTCAAATCCATGCGAAACACATGATTTAGCTTCAAATCAATGCGTAGTCGAAGGCTTAGCTTCAAATCCATGCGAATCAAATGCTTTAGCTTCAAATACTTGTGTTATACATGATTTGGCTTCATTAGCAGCCGAAACAGTCGTGTTAGTTTCAAGTCCAAACGAAACACATGATTTAGCTTCAATTGCATGCGAAGTAGAAGGCTTATCCTCGAATCCATGCGAAACAAATGGTTTAGCTTCAAATACTTGTGATATAAATGATTTAGCTTCAAATGCAGGCGAATCAAACGAGTTAGCTTCAAATCCATGCGAAACACATGATTTAGCTTCAAATCAATGCGAAGTCGAAGGCTTAGCTTCAAATCCATGTGAATCAAATGCTTTAGCTTCAAATACTTGTGTTATACATGATTTAGTTGCATATGCAGCCGAAACAGTCGAGTTAGTTTCAAATCCAAACGGAACACATGATTTAGCTTCAAATGCATGCGAAGTAGAAGTCTCATCTTCGAATCCCAGCGAAACAAATGGTTTAGCTTCAAATACTTGTGATATACATGATTTAGCTTCACTGCATGCGAAACAAACGAGTTAGCTTCAAATCCATGCGAAACACATGATTAAGCTTCAAATCAATGCGAAGTAGAAGGCTTAGCTTCAAATCCATGCTAATCAAATGCTTTAGCTTCAAATACTTGTGTTGTACATGATTTAGCTTCATATCCAGCCGAAACAATCGAGTTAGTTTCAAATCCAAACGAAAGACATGATTTAGCTTCAAATTCATGCGAAGTAGAAGGCTTATCTTCGAATCCATGCGAATAAAATGGTTTAGCTTCAAATACTTGTGATATAAATGATTTAGCTTCAAACGCAAGCAAAATGAACGAGTTAGCTTCAAATCCATGCGAAACACATGATTTAGCTTTAAATCAATGCGAAGTAGAATGCTAATCTTCGAATCCATGCGAAATAAATGTTTAGCTTCAAATACTTGTGATATAAATGATTTAGCTTCAAACGCAAGCAAAATGAACGAGTTAGCTTCAAATCCATGCGAAACACATGATTTAGCTTTAAATCAATGCGAAGTAGAATGCTAATCTTCGAATCCATGCGAAATAAATGGTTTAGCTTCAAATACTTGTGATATACATGATATAGCTTCAAATGCAGGTGAAACAAACGAGTTAGCTTCAAATCCAAGAGAAACACATGATTTAGCTTCAAATCAATGCGAAGTAGAAGGCTTAGCTTCAAATCGATGCGAATCAAATGATTTAGCTTCAAATACTTGTGTTATACATGATTTAGCTTCATAAGCAGCCGAAACAATCGAGTTAGTTTCAAGTCCAAACGAAACACATGATTTAGCTTCAAATTAATGCGAAGTAGAAGGCTTAGCTTCAAATCGATGCGAATCAAATGGTATAGCTTCAAATACTTGTGATATACATGATTCAGCTTCAAATGCAGGCAAAACAAACGAGTTAGCTTCAAATCCATAAGAAACACATGATTTAGCTTCAAATTCATTCGAAACACATTGTTTAGCTTCAAATCCATGCGAAACAAATGGTTTAGCTTCAAATACTTGTGATATACATGATATAGCTTCAAATGCAGGTGAAACAAACGAGTTAGCTTCAATCCAAACGAAACACATGATTTAGCTTCAAATTCGTGCGAAGTAGAAGGCATATCTTCGAATCCATGCGAATCAAATGGTTTAGCTTCAAATACTTTTGATATAAATGATTTAGCTTCAAATGCAAGCAAAATGAACGAGTTAGCTTCAAATCCAGGAGAAACACCTGATTTAGCTTCAAATCAATGCGAAGTAGAATGCTTATCTTCGAATCCATGCGAAATAAATGGTTTAGCTTCAAATACTTGTGATATACATGATATAGCTTCAAATGCAGGTGAAACAAACGAGTTAGCTTCAAATCCAAGAGAAACACATGATTTAGCTTCAAATCAATGCGAAGTAGAAGGCTTAGCTTCAAATCGATGCGATTCAAATGATTTAGCTTCAAATACTTGCGATATAAGTGATATAGCTTCAAATGCAGACGAATCAATCGAATTAGCTTCAAAATCCATGCGATACACATGATTTAGCTTCAAATCAATACGATGTAGAAGTTTAGCTTCAAATCCAAGCGAAACATATGATTTAGCTTCAAATCAATGAGATGTAGTAGGTTTAGATTCAAATCCATGCGAAACGAATGGTGTAGCTTCAAATACTTGTTTTATACAAGGATTAGCTTCAACTGCATTCGAAACAAACGAGTTAGATTCAAATCCAAGCGAACACGTGATTCAGATTCAAATCGACGCGAAGTAGATGGCTTAGCTTCAAATCCATGCGAAACAAATGATTTAGGTTCAGATACTTGCGATATAAGTGATATAGCTTCAAATGCAAGAGAAACAAAAACGAGTTAGCATCAAATCCATGCAAAACACATGATTTAGCTTCAAATCAATGCGAATTAGAAGGCTTAGCTTCAAAAAACATGAGAAACAATTGATTTATCTCCAGATAATTGCGATAGATGTGATATAGATACAAATGCTGGCGAAACAATGGAGTTAGCTTCAAATCCATGCGAACCACATGATTTAGCTTCAAACTCATGCGAATCACATGGTTCAGCTTTATATTCATGCGAAACGAATGGTTCAGCTTCAAATAGTTGTGATATACATAATTTAGCTTCAACTGCATGTGAAACAAACGTGTTAGCTTCATATTCAAGCGAAAGAAACGATTCGGCTTCAAATCAATGCGAAGTGGAAGGCTTAGCTTCAAAGACAAGCGAAACACATGATTTAGCTTCAAATCAATGAGAAGTAGAAGGCTTAGCATCAAATCCATGCGAAACACATGATTTAGCTTCAAATACTTGCGTTATAAGTGAAAAGCTACAAATGCAGGCGAAACAAATGAGTTAGCTTCAAATTTATTAGAAACACATAATTTAGCTTCAAAACAATGCGAAGTAGAAGGCTTAGCTTCAAATCCATGCGAGTCAAATGTTTTAGCTTCAAATACTTGTGTTATACATGATTTAGCTTCAAATGCAGCCGAAACTATCGAGTTAGTTTCAAATCCAAACGAAACACAAGATTTGCTTCAAATTCATGCGAAGTAGAAGGCTTATCTTCGAATCCATGCGAAACAAATGGTTCAACTTCAAGTACTTGTGATATATATGATTTAGATTCAACTGCATGCGAAACAAACGAGTTACCTTCAAATCCAAGCGAAACACATGATTTAGCTTCAAATCAAATACGAAGTAGAAGGCTTAGCTTCAAATCCATGCCAATCAAACGGTTTTGCTTCAAATACTTGTGATATACAAGCTTTAGCTTCAACTGCATGCGAAACAAACGAGTTAGCTTCAAATCCATGCGGAACACATGATTTAGCTTCAAATAAATGCTAAGTAGAAGGCATAGCTTCAAATCCATCCGAAGTAGAAGGCTTATCTTCGAATCCATGCGAATTAAATGGTTTAGCTTCAAATACTTGTGATATAAATGATTTAGCTTTAAATGCAGGCGAAACAAACGAGTTAGCTTCAAATCCATGCGAAACACATGATTTAGCTTCAAATCAATCCGAAGTAGAATGCTTATCTTCGAATCCATGCGAAATAAATGGTTTAGCTTCAAATACTTGTGATACACATGATATAGCTTCAAATGCATGTCAAACAAACGAGTGAGCTTCAAATCCAAGCGAAACAAATGATTTAGCTTCAAATCAATGCGAAGTAGAATGCTCATCTTCGAATCCATGCAAAATAAATGGTTTAGCTTCAAATACTTGTGATATACATGATATAGCTTCAAATGCAGGTGAAACAAACGAGTTAGCTTCAAATCCATGCGAAAGACATGATTTAGCTTCAAATCAATGCGAAGTAGAATGCTTATCTTCGAATCCATGCGAAAAAAATGGTTTAGCTTCAAATAATTGTGATATACATGATATAGCTTCAAATGCAGGTGAAACAAACGAGTTAGCTTCAAATCCATGCGAACACATGATTAGCTTCAAATCAATGCGAAATAGAATGCTTATTTTCGAAACCATGCTAAACAAATGGTTTAGCTTCAATAATTGTGATATACATGATATAGCTTGAAATGCAGGTGGAACAAACGAGTTAGCTTCAAATCCAAGAGAAACACATGATTTAGCTTCAAATCAATGCGAAGTAGAAGGCTTAGCTTCAAATCCATGCGAATCAAATGCTTTAGCTTCAAATACTTGTGTTATACATGATTTAGCTTCATATGCAGCCGAAACTATCGAGTTAGTTTCAAATCCAAACGAAAGACATGATTTAGCTTCAAATTCATGCGAAGTAGAAGGCTTATCTTCGAATCCATGCGAATCAAATGGTTTAGCTTCAAATACTTGTGATATAAATGATTTAGCTTCAAATGCAGGCGAAACAAACGAGTTAGCTTCAAATCCATGCGAAACACATGATTTAGCTTCAAATCAATGCTAAGTGGAAGGCTTAGTTTCAAATCCATGAGAAAGATATGGTTTAGCTTCAAATACTTGTGATATAAATGATTCAGCTTCAAATGCAGGCGAAATGAACGACTTAGCTTCAAATCCACGCGAAACACATGATATAGCTTCAAATCAATGCGAAGTAGAATGCTTATCTTCGAATCCATGCGAAATAAATGATTTAGCTTCAAATACTTGCGATATACATGATATAGCTTGAAATGCAGGTGGAACAAACGAGTTAGCTTCAAATCCAAGAGAAACACATGATTTAGCTTCAAATCAATGCGAAGTAGAAGGCTTAGCTTCAAATCCATGCGAATCAAATGCTTTAGCTTCAAATACTTGTGTTATACATGATTTAGCTTCATATGCAGCCGAAACTATCGAGTTAGTTTCAAATCCAAACGAAAGACATGATTTAGCTTCAAATTCATGCGAAGTAGAAGGCTTATCTTCGAATCCATGCGAATCAAATGGTTTAGCTTCAAATACTTGTGATATAAATGATTTAGCTTCAAATGCAGGCGAAACAATCGAGTTAGCTTCAAATCCATGCGAAACACATGATTTAGCTTCAAATCAATGCTAAGTGGAAGGCTCAGTTTCAAATCCATGAGAAAGATATGGTTTAGCTTCAAATACTTGTGATATAAATGATTTAGCTTCAAATGCAGGCGAAATGAACGACTTAGCTTCAAATCCACGCGAAACACATGATATAGCTTCAAATCAATGCGAAGTAGAATGCTTATCTTCGAATCCATGCGAAATAAATGATTTAGCTTCAAATACTTGCGATATACATGATATAAATACAAATGCAGGTGAAACAAACGAGTTAGCTTCAAATCCATGCGAGACAAATGATTTAGCTTCAAATCAATGCGAAATAGAATGCTTATTTCGAAACCATGCGAAACAAATGGTTTAGCTTCAAATATTAGTGATATACATGATATAGCTTCAAATGCAGGTGAAACAAACGAGTTATCTTCAAATCCATGCGAAACACATGATTTAGCTTCAAATCCATGCGAATCAAATGCTTTAGGTTCAAATACTTGTGTTATACATGAGTTAGCTTCATATGCAGCCGCAAACATTCGAGTTAGTTTCAAATCCACGCGAATCACATGATTTAGCTTCAAATTCATGCGAAGTAGAAGGCTTAGCTTCAAGTCCAAACGAATCAAATGGTTTAGCTTCAAATACTTGTGTTATACATGATTTAGCTTCATAAGCAGCCGAAACAATCGTGTTAGTTTCAAGTCCAAACGAAACACATGATTTAGCTTCAATTGCATGCGAAGTAGAAGGCTTATCCTCGAATCCATGCGAAACAAATGGTTTAGCATCAAATAATTGTGATATAAATGATTTAGCTTCAAATGCAGGCGAAATGAACGAGTTAGCTTCAAATCTATGCGAGACACATGATTTAGCTTCAAATCAATGCGAAATAGAATGCTTATTTTCGAAACCATGCGAAACAAATGGTTTAGCTTCAAATACTTGTGATATACATGATATAGCTTCAAATGCAGGTGAAACAAACGAGTTAGCTTCAAATCCATGCGAAACACATGATTTAGCTTCAAATCAATGCGAAATAGAATGCTTATCTTCGAATCCATGCGAAACAAATGGTTCAGCTTTAAATATTTGTGATATACATGATTTAGCTTCAAATGCATGTGAAACAGACGTGTTAGTTTCAAATCCAAGCGAAACACATGATGTAGCTTCAAATCAATGCGAAGTTGAAGGCTAGGCTTCAAATCCTTGCGATCAAATGCTTTAGCTTCAAATACTTGTGATATACATGATTTAGCTTCATAAGCAGCCGAAACAATCGTGTTAGTTTCAAGTCCAAACGAAACACATGATTTAGCTTCAATTGCATGCGAAGTAGAAGGCTTATCCTCGAATCCATGCGAAACAAATGGTTTAGCTTCAAATACTTGTGATATAAATGATATAGCTTAAAATGCTGGCGAAATGAACGAGTTAGCTTCAAATCCATGCGAAAAACATGATTTAGCTTCAAATCAGTGCGAAGTAGAATGCTTATCTTCGAATCCATGCGAAACAAATGGTTTAGCTTCAAATAATTGTGATATACATGATATAGCTTCAAATGCAGGTGAAACAAACGAGTTAGCTTCAAATCCATGCGAAACACATGATTTAGCTTCAAATCAATGCGAAATATAATGCGTATTTTCGAAACCATGCTAAACAAATGGTTTAGCTTCAAATAATTGTGATATACATGATATAGCTTGAAATGCAGGTGGAACAAACGAGTTAGCTTCAAATCCAAGAGAAACACATGATTTAGCTTCAAATCAATGCGAAGTAGAAGGCTTATCTTCAAATCCATGCGAATCAAATGCTTTAGCTTCAAATACTTGTGTTATACATGATTTAGCTTCATATACAGCCGAAACTATCAAGTTAGTTTCAAATCCAAACGAAAGACATGATTTAGCTTCAAATTCATGCGAAGTAGAAGGCTTATCTTCGAATCCATGCGAATCAAATGGTTTAGCTTCAAATACTTGTGATATAAATGATTTAGCTTCAAATGCAGGCGAAACAAACGAGTTAGCTTAAATCCACGCGAAACACATGATATAGCTTCAAATCAATGCGAAGTAGAATGCTTATCTTCGAATCCATGCGAAATAAATGGTTTAGCTTCAAATATTTGTGATATACATGATTTAGCTTCAAATGCATGTGAAACAGACGTGTTAGCTTCAAATCCAAGCGAAACACATGATGTAGCTTCAAATCAATGCGAAGTTGAAGGCTAGGCTTCAAATCCTTGCGATCAAATGCTTTAGCTTCAATACTAGTGATATACATGATTTAGTTTCAACTGCATGCGAACCAAACGTGATAGCTTCAAATCCAAGCCAAAGACATGATTTTGCTTCAAATCAATGCGAAGTGGAAGGATTAGCTTCAAATCCATGCGAAACACATGATTTATCTTCAAATTCATTCGAAACACATTGTTTAGCTTTAAATCCTTGCGAAACAAGTAGTTTAGCTTCAAATTCTTGTTTTATACATGAATTAACTTCAACTGCATGCGAAACAAACGTGTTAGCTTCAAATCCATGCGAAACACATGATTTAGCTTCAAATCCATGCGAAAAACATGATTTAGCTTCAAATCAATGCGAAGTAGAATGCTTATCTTCGAATCCATGCGAAACAAATGGTTAAGCTTCAAATACTTGTGATATACATGATATAGCTTCAAATGCAGGTGAAACTAACGAGTTAGCTTCAAATCCAGGAGAAACACCTGATTTAGCTTCAAATCAATGCGAAGTAGAATGCTTATCTTCGAATCCATGCGAAACAAATGGTTAAGCTTCAAATACTTGTGATATACATGATATAGCTTCAAATGCAGGTGAAACTAACGAGTTTAGCTTCAAATCCAGGAGAAACACCTGATTTAGCTTCAAATCAATGCGAAGTAGAATGCTTATCTTCGAATCCATGCGAAATAAATGGTTTAGCTTCAAATACTTGTGATATACATGATATAGCTTCAAATGCAGGTGAAACAAACGAGTTAGCTTCAAATCCAAGAGAAACACATGATTTAGCTTCAAATCAATGCGAAGTAGAAGGCTTAGCTTCAAATCGATGCGGAATCAAATGATTTAGCTTCAAATACTTGTGTTATACATGATTTAGCTTCATAAGCAGCCGAAACAATCGAGTTAGTTTCAAGTCCAAACGAAACACATGATTTAGCTTCAAATTAATGCGAAGTAGAAGGCTTAGCTTCAAATCGATGCGAATCAAATGGTTTAGCTTCAAATACTTGTGATATACATGATCCAGCTTCAAATGCAGCAAAACAAACGAGTTAGCTTCAAATCCACGCGAAACACATGATATAGCTTCAAATCAATGCGAAGTAGAATGCTTATCTTCGAATCCATGCGAAATAAATGGTTTAGCTTCAAATACTTGCGATATACATGATATAGCTACAAATGCAGGTGAAACAAACGAGTTAGCTTCAAATCCATGCGAGACACATGATTTAGCTTCAAATCAATGCGAACTAGAATGCTTATTTTCGAAACCATGCGAAACAAATGGTTTAGCTTCAAATATTTGTGATATACATGACATAGCTTCAAATGCAGGTGAAACAAACGAGTTAGCTTCAAATCCATGCGAAACACATGATTTAGCTTCAATCAATGCGAAGTCGAAGGCTTAGCTTCAAATCCATGCGAATCAAATGCTTTAGGTTCAAATACTTGTGTTATACATGAGTTAGCTTCATATGCAGCCGCAATATTCGAGTTAGTTTCAAATCCACGCGAATCACATGATTTAGCTTCAAATTCATGCGAAGTAGAAGGCTTAGCTTCAAGTCCAAACGAATCAAATGGTTTAGCTTCAAATACTTGTGTTATACATGATTTAGCTTCATAAGCAGCCGAAACAATCGTGTTAGTTTCAAGTCCAAACGAAACACATGATTTAGCTTCAATTGCATGCGAAGTAGAAGGCTTATCCTCGAATCCATGCGAAACAAATGGTTTAGCTTCAAATACTTGTGATATAAATGATATAGCTTAAAATGCTGACGAAATGAACGAGTTAGCTTCAAATCCATGCGAAAAACATTATTTAGCTTCAAATCAATGCGAAGTAGAATGCTTATCTTCGAATCCATGCGAAACAAATGGTTTAGCTTCAAATAATTGTGATATACATGATATAGCTTCAAATGCAGGTGAAACAAACGAGTTAGCTTCAAATCCATGCGAAACACATGATTTAGCTTCAAATCAATGCGAAATAGAATGCTTATTTTCGAAACCATGCTAAACAAATGGTTTAGCTTCAAATAATTGTGATATACATGATATAGCTTGAAATGCAGGTGGAACAAACGAGTTAGCTTCAAATCCAAGAGAAACACATGATTTAGCTTCAAATCAATGCGAAGTAGAAGGCTTAGCTTCAAATCCATGCGAATCAAATGCTTTAGCTTCAAATACTTGTGTTATACATGATTTAGCTTCTTATGAAGCCGAAACTATCGAGTTAGTTTCAAGTCCAAACGAAACACATGATTTAGCTTCAAATTCATGCGAAGTAGAAGGCTTATCTTCGAATCCATGCGAATCAAATGGTTTAGCTTCAAATACTTGTGATATAAATGATTTAGCTTCAAATGCAGGCGAAACAAACGAGTTAGCTTCAAATCCATGCGAAACACATGATTTAGCTTCAAATCAATGCTAAGTGGAAGGCTTAGTTTCAAATCCATGAGAAAGATATGGTTTAGCTTCAAATACTTGTGATATAAATGATTTAGCTTCAAATGCAGGCGAAATGAACGACTTAGCTTCAAATCCACGCGAAACACATGATATAGCTTCAAATCAATGCGAAGTAGAATGCTTATCTTCGAATCCATGCGAAATAAATGATTTAGCTTCAAATACTTGCGATATACATGATATAACTACAAATGCAGGTGAAACAAACGAGTTAGCTTCAAATCCATGCGAGACACATGATTTAGCTTCAAATCAATGCGAAATAGAATGCTTATTTTCGAAACCATGCGAAACAAATGGTTTAGCTTCAAATATTTGTGATATACATGATATAGCTTCAAATGCAGGTGAAACAAACGAGTTATCTTCAAATCCATGCGAAACACATGATTTAGCTTCAAATCCATGCGAATCAAATGCTTTAGGTTCAAATACTTGTGTTATACATGAGTTAGCTTCATATGCAGCCGCAACATTCGAGTTAGTTTCAAATCCACGCGAATCACATGATTTAGCTTCAAATTCATGCGAAGTAGAAGGCTTAGCTTCAAGTCCAAACGAATCAAATGGTTTAGCTTCAAATACTTGTGTTATACATGATTTAGCTTCATAAGCAGCCGAAACAATCGTGTTAGTTTCAAGTCCAAACAAAACACATGATTTAGCTTCAATTGCATGCGAAGTAGAAGGCTTATCCTCGAATCCATGCGAAACAAATGGTTTAGCATCAAATAATTGTGATATAAATGATTTAGCTGCAAATGCAGGCGAAATGAACGAGTTAGCTTCAAATCCAAGCGAAACACATGATTTAGCTTCAAATCAATGCGAAATAGAAAGCTTATTTTCGAAACCATGCGAAACAAATGGTTTAGCTTCAAATACTTGTGATATACATGATATAGCTTCAAATGCAGGTGGAACAAACGAGTTAGCTTCAAATCCAAGAGAAACACATGATTTAGCTTCAAATCAATGCGAAGTAGAAGGCTTATCTTCAAATCCATGCGAATCAAATGCTTTAGCTTCAAATACTTGTGTTATACATGATTTAGCTTCATATACAGCCGAAACTATCGAGTTAGTTTCAAATCCAAACGAAAGACATGATTTAGCTTCAAATTCATGCGAAGTAGAAGGCTTATCTTCGAATCCATGCGAATCAAATGGTTTAGCTTCAAATACTTGTGATATAAATGATTTAGCTTCAAATGCAGGCGAAACAAACGAGTTAGCTTAAAATCCACGCGAAACACATGATATAGCTTCAAATCAATGCGAAGTAGAATGCTTATCTTCGAATCCATGCGAAATAAATGGTTTAGCTTCAAATATTTGTGATATACATGATTTAGCTTCAAATGCATGTGAAACAGACGTGTTAGCTTCAAATCCAAGCGAAACACATGATGTAGCTTCAAATCAATGCGAAGTTGAAGGCTAGGCTTCAAATCCTTGCGATCAAATGCTTTAGCTTCAAATACTAGTGATATACATGATTTAGTTTCAACTGCATGCGAACCAAACGTGATAGCTTCAAATCCAAGCCAAAGACATGATTTTGCTTCAAATCAATGCGAAGTGGAAGGATTAGCTTCAAATCCATGCGAAACACATGATTTATCTTCAAATTCATTCGAAACACATTGTTTAGCTCTAAATCCTTGCGAAACAAGTAGTTTAGCTTCAAATTCTTGTTTTATACATGAATTAACTTCAACTGCATGCGAAACAAACGTGTTAGCTTCAAATCCATGCGAAACACATGATTTAGCTTCAAATCCATGCGAAAAACATGATTTAGCTTCAAATCAATGCGAAGTAGAATGCTTATCTTCGAATCCATGCGAAACAAATGGTTAAGCTTCAAATACTTGTGATATACATGATATAGCTTCAAATGCAGGTGAAACTAACGAGTTAGCTTCAAATCCAGGAGAAACACCTGATTTAGCTTCAAATCAATGCGAAGTAGAATGCTTATCTTCGAATCCATGCGAAATAAATGGTTTAGCTTCAAATACTTGTGATATACATGATATAGCTTCAAATGCAGGTGAAACAAACGAGTTAGCTTCAAATCCAAGAGAAACACATGATTTAGCTTCAAATCAATGCGAAGTAGAAGGCTTAGCTTCAAATCGATGCGAATCAAATGATTTAGCTTCAAATACTTGTGTTATACATGATTTAGCTTCATAAGCAGCCGAAACAATCGAGTTAGTTTCAAGTCCAAACGAAACACATGATTTAGCTTCAAATTAATGCGAAGTAGAAGGCTTAGCTTCAAATCGATGCGAATCAAATGGTTTAGCTTCAAATACTTGTGATATACATGATCCAGCTTCAAATGCAGGCAAAACAAACGAGTTAGCTTCAAATCCACGCGAAACACATGATATAGCTTCAAATCAATGCGAAGTAGAATGCTTATCTTCGAATCCATGCGAAATAAATGGTTTAGCTTCAAATACTTGCGATATACATGATATAGCTACAAATGCAGGTGAAACAAACGAGTTAGCTTCAAATCCATGCGAGACACATGATTTAGCTTCAAATCAATGCGAACTAGAATGCTTATTTTCGAAACCATGCGAAACAAATGGTTTAGCTTCAAATATTTGTGATATACATGATATAGCTTCAAATGCAGGTGAAACAAACGAGTTATCTTCAAATCCATGCGAAACACATGATTTAGCTTCAAATCCATGCGAATCAAATGCTTTAGGTTCAAATACTTGTGTTATACATGAGTTAGCTTCATATGCAGCCGCAACATTCGAGTTAGTTTCAAATCCACGCGAATCACATGATTTAGCTTCAAATTCATGCGAAGTAGAAGGCTTAGCTTCAAGTCCAAACGAATCAAATGGTTTAGCTTCAAATACTTGTGTTATACATGATTTAGCTTCATAAGCAGCCGAAACAATCGTGTTAGTTTCAAGTCCAAACAAAACACATGATTTAGCTTCAATTGCATGCGAAGTAGAAGGCTTATCCTCGAATCCATGCGAAACAAATGGTTTAGCATCAAATAATTGTGATATAAATGATTTAGCTGCAAATGCAGGCGAAATGAACGAGTTAGCTTCAAATCCAAGCGAAACACATGATTTAGCTTCAAATCAATGCGAAATAGAAAGCTTATTTTCGAAACCATGCGAAACAAATGGTTTAGCTTCAAATACTTGTGATATACATGATATAGCTTCAAATGCAGGTGGAACAAACGAGTTAGCTTCAAATCCAAGAGAAACACATGATTTAGCTTCAAATCAATGCGAAGTAGAAGGCTTATCTTCAAATCCATGCGAATCAAATGCTTTAGCTTCAAATACTTGTGTTATACATGATTTAGCTTCATATACAGCCGAAACTATCGAGTTAGTTTCAAATCCAAACGAAAGACATGATTTAGCTTCAAATTCATGCGAAGTAGAAGGCTTATCTTCGAATCCATGCGAATCAAATGGTTTAGCTTCAAATACTTGTGATATAAATGATTTAGCTTCAAATGCAGGCGAAACAAACGAGTTAGCTTAAAATCCACGCGAAACACATGATATAGCTTCAAATCAATGCGAAGTAGAATGCTTATCTTCGAATCCATGCGAAATAAATGGTTTAGCTTCAAATATTTGTGATATACATGATTTAGCTTCAAATGCATGTGAAACAGACGTGTTAGCTTCAAATCCAAGCGAAACACATGATGTAGCTTCAAATCAATGCGAAGTTGAAGGCTAGGCTTCAAATCCTTGCGATCAAATGCTTTAGCTTCAAATACTAGTGATATACATGATTTAGTTTCAACTGCATGCGAACCAAACGTGATAGCTTCAAATCCAAGCCAAAGACATGATTTTGCTTCAAATCAATGCGAAGTGGAAGGATTAGCTTCAAATCCATGCGAAACACATGATTTATCTTCAAATTCATTCGAAACACATTGTTTAGCTCTAAATCCTTGCGAAACAAGTAGTTTAGCTTCAAATTCTTGTTTTATACATGAATTAACTTCAACTGCATGCGAAACAAACGTGTTAGCTTCAAATCCATGCGAAACACATGATTTAGCTTCAAATCCATGCGAAAAACATGATTTAGCTTCAAATCAATGCGAAGTAGAATGCTTATCTTCGAATCCATGCGAAACAAATGGTTAAGCTTCAAATACTTGTGATATACATGATATAGCTTCAAATGCAGGTGAAACTAACGAGTTAGCTTCAAATCCAGGAGAAACACCTGATTTAGCTTCAAATCAATGCGAAGTAGAATGCTTATCTTCGAATCCATGCGAAATAAATGGTTTAGCTTCAAATACTTGTGATATACATGATATAGCTTCAAATGCAGGTGAAACAAACGAGTTAGCTTCAAATCCAAGAGAAACACATGATTTAGCTTCAAATCAATGCGAAGTAGAAGGCTTAGCTTCAAATCGATGCGAATCAAATGATTTAGCTTCAAATACTTGTGTTATACATGATTTAGCTTCATAAGCAGCCGAAACAATCGAGTTAGTTTCAAGTCCAAACGAAACACATGATTTAGCTTCAAATTAATGCGAAGTAGAAGGCTTAGCTTCAAATCGATGCGAATCAAATGGTTTAGCTTCAAATACTTGTGATATACATGATCCAGCTTCAAATGCAGGCAAAACAAACGAGTTAGCTTCAAATCCACGCGAAACACATGATATAGCTTCAAATCAATGCGAAGTAGAATGCTTATCTTCGAATCCATGCGAAATAAATGGTTTAGCTTCAAATACTTGCGATATACATGATATAGCTACAAATGCAGGTGAAACAAACGAGTTAGCTTCAAATCCATGCGAGACACATGATTTAGCTTCAAATCAATGCGAACTAGAATGCTTATTTTCGAAACCATGCGAAACAAATGGTTTAGCTTCAAATATTTGTGATATACATGACATAGCTTCAAATGCAGGTGAAACAAACGAGTTAGCTTCAAATCCATGCGAAACACATGATTTAGCTTCAAATCAATGCGAAGTCGAAGGCTTAGCTTCAAATCCATGCGAATCAAATGCTTTAGGTTCAAATACTTGTGTTATACATGAGTTAGCTTCATATGCAGCCGCAACATTCGAGTTAGTTTTAAATCCACGCGAATCACATGATTTAGCTTCAAATTCATGCGAAGTAGAAGGCTTAGCTTCAAGTCCAAACGAATCAAATGGTTTAGCTTCAAATACTTGTGTTATACATGATTTAGCTTCATAAGCAGCCGAAACAATCGTATTAGTTTCAAGTCCAAACGAAACACAAAATTTAGCTTCAATTGCATGCGAAGTAGAAGGCTTATCCTCGAATCCATGCGAAACAAATGGTTTAGCTTCAAATACTTGTGATATAAATGATTTAGCTTAAAATGCTGACGAAATGAACGAGTTAGCTTCAAATCCATGCGAAAAACATTATTTAGCTTCAAATCAATGCGAAGTAGAATGCTTATCTTCGAATCCATGCGAAACAAATGGTTTAGCTTCAAATAATTGTGATATACATGATATAGCTTCAAATGCAGGTGAAACAAACGAGTTAGCTTCAAATCCATGCGAAACACATGATTTAGCTTCAAATCAATGCGAAATAGAATGCTTATTTTCGAAACCATGCTAAACAAATGGTTTAGCTTCAAATAATTGTGATATACATGATATAGCTTGAAATGCAGGTGGAACAAACGAGTTAGCTTCAAATCCAAGAGAAACACATGATTTAGCTTCAAATCAATGCGAAGTAGAAGGCTTAGCTTCAAATCCATGCGAATCAAATGCTTTAGCTTCAAATACTTGTGTTATACATGATTTAGCTTCATATGAAGCCGAAACTATCGAGTTAGTTTCAAGTCCAAACGAAACACATGATTTAGCTTCAATTGCATGCGAAGTAGAATGCTTATCTTCGAATCCATGCGAAATAAATGATTTAGCTTCAAATACTTGCGATATACATGATATAGCTACAAATGCAGGTGAAACAAACGAGTTAGCTTCAAATCCATGCGAGACACATGATTTAGTTTCAAATCAATGCGAAATAGAATGCTTATTTTCGAAACCATGCGAAACAAATGGTTTAGCATCAAATATTTGTGATATACATGATATAGCTTCAAATGCAGGTGAAACAAACGAGTTATCTTCAAATCCATGCGAAACACATGATTTAGATTCAAATCAATGCGAAGTCGAAGGCTTAGCTTCAAATCCATGCGAACCAAATGCTTTAGGTTCAAATACTTGTGTTATACATGAGTTAGCTTCATATGCAGCCGCAACATTCGAGTTAGTTTCAAATCCACGCGAATCACATGATTTAGCTTCAAATTCATGCGAAGTAGAAGGCTTAGCTTCAAGTCCAAACGAATCAAATGGTTTAGCTTCAAATACTTGTGTTATACATGATTTAGCTTCATAAGCAGCCGAAACAATCGTGTTACTATCAAGTCCAAACGAAACACACGATTTAGCTTCAATTGCATGCGAAGTAGAAAGCTTATCCTCGAATCCATGCGAAACAAATGGTTTAGCATCAAATAATTGTGATATAAATGATTTAGCTTCAAATGCAGGCGAAATGAACGAGTTAGCTTCAAATCCATGCGAGACACATGATTTAGCTTCAAATCAATGCGAAGTAGAAGGCTTATCTTCGAATCCATGCGAATCAAATGGTTTAGCTTCAAATACTTGTGATATAAATGATTTAGCTTCAAATGCAGGCGAAACAAACGAGTTAGCTTCAAATCCATGCGAAACACATGATTTAGCTTCAAAACAATGCTAGGTGGAAGGCTTAGATTCAAATCCATGAGAAAGATATGGTTTAGCTTCAAATACTTGTGATATAAATGATTTAGCTTCAAATGCAGGCGAAATGAACGACTTAGCTTCAAATCCACGCGAAACACATGATTTAGCTTCAAATCCATGCGAAACACATGATTTAGCTTCAAATCAATGCGAAATAGAATGCTTATTTTCGAAACCATGCTAAACAAATGGTTTAGCTTCAAATAATTGTGATATACATGATATAGCTTGAAATGCAGGTGGAACAAACGAGTTAGCTTCAAATCCAAGAGAAACACATGATTTAGCTTCAAATCAATGCGAAGTAGAAGGCTTAGCTTCAAATCCATGCGAATCAAATGCTTTAGCTTCAAATACTTGTGTTATACATGATTTAGCTTCATATGCAGCCGAAACTATCGAGTTAGTTTCAAATCCAAACGAAAGACATGATTTAGCTTCAAATTCATGCCAAGTAGAAGGCTCATCTTCGAATCCATGCGAAATAAATGATTTAGCTTCAAATACTTGCGATATACATGATATAGCTACAAATGCAGGTGAAACAAACGAGTTAGCTTCAAATCCATGCGAGACACATGATTTAGCTTCAAATCAATGCGAAATAGAATGCTTATTTTCGAAACCATGCGAAACAAATGGTTTAGCTTCAAATATTTGTGATATACATGATATAGCTTCAAATGCAGGTGAAACAAACGAGCTTATCTTCAAATCCATGCGAAACACATGATTTAGATTCAAATCAATGCGAAGTCGAAGGCTTAGCTTCAAATCCATGCGAATCAAATGCTTTAGGTTCAAATACTTGTGTTATACATGAGTTAGCTTCATATGCAGCCGCAACATTCGAGTTAGTTTCAAATCCACGCGAATCACATGATTTAGCTTCAAATCAATGCGAAGTAGAAGGCTTATCTTCGAATCCATGCGAATCAAATGGTTTAGCTTCAAATACTTGTGATATAAATGATTTAGCTTCAAATGCAGGCGAAACAAACGAGTTAGCTTCAAATCCATGCGAAACACATGATTTAGCTTCAAATCAATGCTAAGTGGAAGGCTTAGATTCAAATCCATGAGAAAGATATGGTTTAGCTTCAAATACTTGTGATATAAATGATTTAGCTTCAAATGCAGGCGAAATGAACGACTTAGCTTCAAATCCACGCGAAACACATGATTTAGCTTCAAATTAATGCGAAGTAGAATGCTTATCTTCGAATCCATGCGAAATAAATGGTTTAGCTTCAAATACTTGCGATATACATGATATAGCTACAAATGCAGGTGAAACAAACGAGTTAGCTTCAAATCCATGCGAGACACATGATTTAGCTTCAAATCAATGCGAAATAGAATGCTTATTTTCGAAACCATGCGAAACAAATGGTTTAGCTTCAAATATTTGTGATATACATGATATAGCTTCAAATGCAGGTGAAACAAACGAGTTAGCTTCAAATCAATGCGAAACACATGATTTAGCTTCAAATCAATGCGAAATAGAATGCTTATCTTCGTATCCATGCGAAACAAATGGTACAGCTTTAAATATTTGTGATATACATGATTTAGCTTGAACTGCATGTGAAACAGACGTGTTAGCTTCAAATCCACGCGAAACACATCATTTAGCTTCAAATCAATGCGAAATAGAATGCTTATTTTCGAAACCATGCGAAACAAATGGTTTAGCTTCAAATAATTGTGATATACATGATATAGCTTGAAATGCAGGTGGAACAAACGAGTTAGCTTCAAATCCAAGAGAAACACATGATTTAGCTTCAAATTCACGCGAAGTAGAAGGCTTATCTTCGAATCCATGCGAATCAAATGGTTTAGCTTCAAATACTTGTGATATAAATGATTTAGCTTCAAATGCAGGCGAAACAAACGAGTTAGCTTCAAATCCACGCGAAACACATGATATAGCTTCAAATCAATGCGAAGTAGAATGCTTATCTTCGAATCCATGCGAAATAAATGGTTTAGCTTCAAATACTTGCGATATACATGATATAGCTACAAATGCAGGTGAAATAAACGAGTTAGCTTCAAATCCATGCGAGACACATGATTTAGCTTCAAATCAATGCGAAGTCGAAGGCTTAGCTTCAAATCCATGCGAATCAAATGCTTTAGGTTCAAATACTTGTGATATAAATGATTTAGCTTCAAATGCAGGCGAAATGAACGACTTAGCTTCAAATCCACGCGAAACACATGATATAGCTTCAAATCAATGCGAAGTAGAATGCTTATCTTCGAACCCATGCGAAATAAATGATTTAGCTTCAAATACTTGCGATATACATGATATAGCTACAAATGCAGGTGAAACAAACGAGTTAGCTTCAAATCCATGCGAGACACATGATTTAGCTTCAAATCAATGCGAAATAGAATGCTTATCTTCGAATCCATGCGAAATAAATGATTTAGCTTCAAATACTTGCGATATACATGATATAGCTACAAATGCAGGTGAAACAAACGAGTTAGCTTCAAATCCATGCGAGACACATGATTTAGCTTCAAATCAATGCGAAATAGAATGCTTATTTTCGAAACCATGCGAAACAAATGGTTTAGCTTCAAATATTTGTGATATACATGATATAGCTTCAAATGCAGGTGAAACAAACGAGTTATCTTCAAATCCATGCGAAACACATGATTTAGATTCAAATCAATGCGAAGTCGAAGGCTTAGCTTCAAATCCATGCGAATCAAATGCTTTAGGTTCAAATACTTGTGTTATACATGAGTTAGCTTCATATGCAGCCGCAACATTCGAGTTAGTTTTAAATCCACGCGAATCACATGATTTAGCTTCAAATTCATGCGAAGTAGAAGGCTTAGCTTCAAGTCCAAACGAATCAAATGGTTTAGCTTCAAATACTTGTGTTATACATGATTTAG
This sequence comes from Megalopta genalis, assembly GCF_051020955.1. Classification (NCBI taxonomy): domain Eukaryota; kingdom Metazoa; phylum Arthropoda; class Insecta; order Hymenoptera; family Halictidae; genus Megalopta; species Megalopta genalis. The sequence goes on along the minus strand of NW_027476199.1, from coordinate 440,777 downwards.
CTTCATAAGCAGCCGAAACAATCGTGTTAGTTTCAAGTCCAAACGAAACACATGATTTAGCTTCAATTGCATGCGAAGTAGAAGGCTTATCCTCGAATCCATGCGAAACAAATGGTTTAGCTTCAAATACTTGTGATATAAATGATTTAGCTTAAAATGCTGGCGAAATGAACGAGTTAGCTTCAAATCCATGCGAAAAACATGATTTAGCTTCAAATCAATGCGAAGTAGAATGCTTATCTTCGAATCCATGCGAAACAAATGGTTTAGCTTCAAATAATTGTGATATACATGATATAGCTTCAAATGCAGGTGAAACAAACGAGTTAGCTTCAAATCCATGCGAAACACATGATTTAGCTTCAAATCAATGCGAAATAGAATGCTTATTTTCGAAACCATGCTAAACAAATGGTTTAGCTTCAAATAATTGTGATATACATGATATAGCTTGAAATGCAGGTGGAACAAACGAGTTAGCTTAAAATCCAAGAGAAACACATGATTTAGCTTCAAATTCATGCGAAGTAGAAGTCTTATCTTCGAATCCATGCGAATCAAATGGTTTAGCTTCAAATACTTGTGATATAAATGATTTAGCTTCAAATGCAGGCGAAACAAACGAGTTATCTTCAAATCCATGCGAAACACATGATTTAGCTTCAAATCAATGCGAAGTCGAAGGCTTAGCTTCAAATCCATGCGAATCAAATGCTTTAGGTTCAAATACTTGTGTTATACATGAGTTAGCTTCATATGCAGCCGCAACATTCGAGTTAGTTTCAAATCCACGCGAATCACATGATTTAGCATCAAATTCATGCGAAGTAGAAGGCTTAGCTTCAAGTCCAAACGAATCAAATGGTTTAGCTTCAAATACTTGTGTTATACATGATTTAGCTTCATAAGCAGCCGAAACAATCGTGTTAGTTTCAAGTCCAAACGAAACACATGATTTAGCTTCAATTGCATGCGAAGTAGAATGCTTATCTTCGAATCCATGCGAAATAAATGATTTAGCTTCAAATACTTGCGATATACATGATATAGCTACAAATGCAGGTGAAACAAACGAGTTAGCTTCAAATCCATGCGAGACACATGATTTAGCTTCAAATCAATGCGAAATAGAATGCTTATTTTCGAAACCATGCGAAACAAATGGTTTAGCTTCAAATATTTGTGATATACATGATATAGCTTCAAATGCAGGCGAAACAAACGAGTTATCTTCAAATCCATGCGAAACACATGATTTAGCTTCAAATCAATGCGAAGTCGAAGGCTTAGCTTCAAATCCATGCGAATCAAATGCTTTAGGTTCAAATACTTGTGTTATACATGAGTTAGCTTCATATGCAGCCGCAACATTCGAGTTAGTTTCAAATCCACGCGAATCACATGATTTAGCTTCAAATTCATGCGAAGTAGAAGGCTTAGCTTCAAGTCCAAACGAATCAAATGGTTTAGCTTCAAATACTTGTGTTATACATGATTTAGCTTCATAAGCAGCCGAAACTATCGAGTTAGTTTCAAATCCAAACGAAACACATGATTTAGCTTCAATTGCATGCGAAGTAGAAGGCTTATCCTCGAATCCATGCGAAACAAATGGTTTAGCATCAAATAATTGTGATATAAATGATTTAGCTTCAAATGCAGGCGAAATGAACGAGTTAGCTTCAAATCCATGCGAGACACATGATTTAGCTTCAAATCAATGCGAAATAGAATGCATATTTTCGAAACCATGCGAAACAAATGGTTTAGCTTCAAATACTTGTGATATACATGATATAGCTTCAAATGCAGGTGAAACAAACGAGTTAGCTTCAAATCCATGCGAAACACATGATTTTGCTTCAAATCAATGCGAAATAGAATGCTTATCTTCGAATCCATGCGAAACAAATGGTTTAGCTTCAAATACTTGCGATATACATGATATAGCTACAAATGCAGGTGAAACAAACGAGTTAGCTTCAAATCCATGCGAGACACATGATTTAGCTTCAAATCAATGCGAAATAGAATGCTTATTTTCGAAACCATGCGAAACAAATGGTTTAGCTTCAAATATTTGTGATATACATGACATAGCTTCAAATGCAGGTGAAACAAACGAGTTAGCTTCAAATCCATGCGAAACACATGATTTAGCTTCAAATCAATGCGAAGTCGAAGGCTTAGCTTCAAATCCATGCGAATCAAATGCTTTAGGTTCAAATACTTGTGTTATACATGAGTTAGCTTCACATGCAGCCGCAACATTCGAGTTAGTTTCAAATCCACGCGAATCACATGATTTAGCTTCAAATTCATGCGAAGTAGAAGGCTTAGCTTCAAGTCCAAACGAATCAAATGGTTTAGCTTCAAATACTTGTGTTATACATGATTTAGCTTCATAAGCAGCCGAAACAATCGTGTTAGTTTCAAGTCCAAACGAAACACATGATTTAGCTTCAATTGCATGCGAAGTAGAAGGCTTATCCTCGAATCCATGCGAAACAAATGGTTTAGCTTCAAATACTTGTGATATAAATGATTTAGCTTAAAATGCTGGCGAAATGAACGAGTTTGCTTCAAATCCATGCGAAAAACATGATTTAGCTTCAAATCAATGCGAAGTAGATTGCTTATCTTCGAATCCATGCGAAACAAATGGTTTAGCTTCAAATAATTGTGATATACATGATATAGCTTCAAATGCAGGTGAAACAAACGAGTTAGCTTCAAATCCATGCGAGACACATGATTTAGCTTCAAATCAATGCGAAATAGAATGCTTATTTTCGAAACCATGCGAAACAAATGGTTTAGCTTCAAATATTTGTGATATACATGACATAGCTTCAAATGCAGGTGAAACAAACGAGTTAGCTTCAAATCCATGCGAAACACATGATTTAGCTTCAAATCAATGCGAAGTCGAAGGCTTAGCTTCAAATCCATGCGAATCAAATGCTTTAGGTTCAAATACTTGTGTTATACATGAGTTAGCTTCATATGCAGTCGCAACATTCGAGTTAGTTTCAAATCCACGCGAATCACATGATTTAGCTTCAAATTCATGCGAAGTAGAAGGCTTAGCTTCAAGTCCAAACGAATCAAATGGTTTAGCTTCAAATACTTGTGTTATACATGATTTAGCTTCTCAAGCAGCCGAAACAATCGTGTTAGTTTCAAGTCCAAACGAAACACATGATTTAGCTTCAATTGCATGCGAAGTAGAAGGCTTATCCTCGAATCCATGCGAAACAAATGGTTTAGCTTCAAATACTTGTGATATAAATGATTTAGCTTAAAATGCTGGCGAAATGAACGAGTTAGCTTCAAATCCATGCGAAAAACATGATTTAGCTTCAAATCAATGCGAAGTAGATTGCTTATCTTCGAATCCATGCGAAACAAATGGTTTAGCTTCAAATAATTGTGATATACATGATATAGCTTCAAATGCAGGTGAAACAAACGAGTTAGCTTCAAATCCATGCGAGACACATGATTTAGCTTCAAATCAATGCGAAATAGAATGCTTATTTTCGAAACCATGCTAAACAAATGGTTTAGCTTCAAATAATTGTGATATACATGATATAGCTTGAAATGCAGGTGGAACAAACGAGTTAGCTTCAAATCCAAGAGAAACACATGATTTAGCTTCAAATCAATGCGAAGTAGAAGGCTTAGCTTCAAATCCATGCGAATCAAATGCTTTAGCTTCAAATACTTGTGTTATACATGATTTAGCTTCATATGCAGCCGAAACTATCGAGTTAGTTTCAAATCCAAACGAAACACATGATTTAGCTTCAATTGCATGCGAAGTAGAAGGCTTTTCCTCGAATCCATGCGAAACAAATGGTTTAGCATCAAATAATTGTGATATAAATGATTTAGCTTCAAATGCAGGCGAAATGAACGAGTTAGCTTCAAATCCATGCGAGACACATGATTTAGCTTCAAATCAATGCGAAATAGAATGCTTATTTTCGAAACCATGCGAAACAAATGGTTTAGCTTCAAATACTTGTGATATACATGATATAGCTTCAAATGCAGGTGAAACAAACGAGTTAGCTTCAAATCCATGCGAAACACATGATTTAGCTTCAAATCAATGCGAAATAGAATGCTTATCTTCGAATCCATGCGAAACAAATGGTTTAGCTTCAAATACTTGCGATATACATGATATAGCTACAAATGCAGGTGAAACAAACGAGTTAGCTTCAAATCCATGCGAGACACATGATTTAGCTTCAAATCAATGCGAAATAGAATGCTTATTTTCGAAACCATGCGAAACAAATGGTTTAGCTTCAAATATTTGTGATATACATGACATAGCTTCAAATGCAGGTGAAACAAACGAGTTAGCTTCAAATCCATGCGAAACACATGATTTAGCTTCAAATCAATGCGAAGTCGAAGGCTTAGCTTCAAATCCATGCGAATCAAATGCTTTAGGTTCAAATACTTGTGTTATACATGAGTTAGCTTCATATGCAGCCGCAACATTCGAGTTAGTTTCAAATCCACGCGAATCACATGATTTAGCTTCAAATTCATGCGAAGTAGAAGGCTTAGCTTCAAGTCCAAACGAATCAAATGGTTCAGCTTCAAATACTTGTGTTATACATGATTTAGCTTCATAAGCAGCCGAAACAATCGTGTTAGTTTCAAGTCCAAACGAAACACATGATTTAGCTACAATTGCATGCGAAGTAGAAGGCTTATCCTCGAATCCATGCGAAACAAATGGTTTAGCTTCAAATACTTGTGATATAAATGATTTAGCTTAAAATGCTGGCGAAATGAACGAGTTAGCTTCAAATCCATGCGAAAAACATGATTTAGCTTCAAATCAATGCGAAGTAGATTGCTTATCTTCGAATCCATGCGAAACAAATGGTTTAGCTTCAAATAATTGTGATATACATGATATAGCTTCAAATGCAGGTGAAACAAACGAGTTAGCTTCAAATCCATGCGAGACACATGATTTAGCTTCAAATCAATGCGAAATAGAATGCTTATTTTCGAAACCATGCGAAACAAATGGTTTAGCTTCAAATATTTGTGATATACATGACATAGCTTCAAATGCAGGTGAAACAAACGAGTTAGCTTCAAATCCATGCGAAACACATGATTTAGCTTCAAATCAATGCGAAGTCGAAGGCTTAGCTTCAAATCCATGCGAATCAAATGCTTTAGGTTCAAATACTTGTGTTATACATGAGTTAGCTTCATATGCAGCCGCAACATTCGAGTTAGTTTCAAATCCAAACGAAACACATGATTTAGCTTCAATTGCATGCGAAGTAGAAGGCTTTTCCTCGAATCCATGCGAAACAAATGGTTTAGCATCAAATAATTGTGATATAAATGATTTAGCTTCAAATGCAGGCGAAATGAACGAGTTAGCTTCAAATCCATGCGAGACACATGATTTAGCTTCAAATCAATGCGAAATAGAATGCTTATTTTCGAAACCATGCGAAACAAATGGTTTAGCTTCAAATACTTGTGATATACATGATATAGCTTCAAATCCATGCGAAACACATGATTTAGCTTCAAATCAATGCGAAATAGAATGCTTATCTTCGAATCCATGCGAAACAAATGGTTTAGCTTCAAATACTTGCGATATACATGATATAGCTACAAATGCAGGTGAAACAAACGAGTTAGCTTCAAATCCATGCGAGACACATGATTTAGCTTCAAATCATTGCGAAATAGAATGCTTATTTTCGAAACCATGCGAAACAAATGGTTTAGCTTCAAATATTTGTGATATACATGACATAGCTTCAAATGCAGGTGAAACAAACGAGTTAGCTTCAAATCCATGCGAAACACATGATTTAGCTTCAAATCAATACGAAGTCGAAGGCTTAGCTTCAAATCCATGCGAATCAAATGCTTTAGGTTCAAATACTTGTGTTATACATGAGTTAGCTTCATATGCAGCCGCAACATTCGAGTTAGTTTCAAATCCACGCGAATCACATGATTTAGCTTCAAATTCATGCGAAGTAGAAGGCTTAGCTTCAAGTCCAAACGAATCAAATGGTTTAGCTTCAAATACTTGTGTTATACATGATTTAGCTTCATAAGCAGCCGAAACAATCGTGTTAGTTTCAAGTCCAAACGAAACACATGATTTAGCTTCAATTACATGCGAAGTAGAAGGCTTATCCTCGAATCCATGCGAAACAAATTGTTTAGCTTCAAATACTTGTGATATAAATGATTTAGCTTAAAATGCTGGCGAAATGAACGAGTTAGCTTCAAATCCATGCGAAAAACATGATTTAGCTTCAAATCAATGCGAAGTAGAATGCTTATCTTCGAATCCATGCGAAACAAATGGTTTAGCTTCAAATAATTGTGATATACATGATATAGCTTCAAATGCAGGTGAAACAAACGAGTTAGCTTCAAATCCATGCGAAACACATGATTTAGCTTCAAATCAATGCGAAATAGAATGCTTATTTTCGAAACCATGCTAAACAAATGGTTTAGCTTCAAATAATTGTGATATACATGATATAGCTTGAAGTGCAGGTGGAACAAACGAGTTAGCTTCAAATCCAAGAGAAACACATGATTTAGCTTCAAATCAATGCGAAGTAGAAGGCTTAGCTTCAAATCCATGCGAATCAAATGCTTTAGCTTCAAATACTTGTGTTATACATGATTTAGCTTCATATGCAGCCGAAACTATCGAGTTAGTTTCAAATCCAAACGAAAGACATGATTTAGCTTCAAATTCATGCGAAGTAGAAGGCTTATCTTCGAATCCATGCGAATCAAATGGTTTAGCTTCAAATAATTGTGTTATACATGATTTAGCTTCATAAGCAGCCGAAACAATCGTGTTAGCTTCAAGTCCAAACGAAACACATGATTTAGCTTCAATTGCATGCGAAGTAGAAGGCTTATCCTCGAATCCATGCGAAACAAATGGTTTAGCTTCAAATACTTGTGGTATAAATGATTTAGCTTCAAATGCTGGCGAAATGAACGAGTTAGCTTCAAATCCATGCGAAAAACATGATTTAGCTTCAAATCAATGCGAAATAGAATGCTTATTTTCGAAACCATGCGAAACAAATGGTTTAGCTTCAAATATTTGTGATATACATGACATAGCTTCAAATGCAGGTGAAACAAACGAGTTAGCTTCAAATCCATGCGAAACACATGATTTAGCTTCAAATCAATGCGAAGTCGAAGGCTTAGCTTCAAATCCATGCGAATCAAATGCTTTAGGTTCAAATACTTGTGTTATACATGAGTTAGCTTCATATGCAGCCGCAACATTCGAGTTAGTTTCAAATCCACGCGAATCACATGATTTAGCTTCAAATTCATGCGAAGTAGAAGGCTTAGCTTCAAGTCCAAACGAATCAAATGGTTTAGCTTCAAATACTTGTGTTATACATGATTTAGCTTCATAAGCAGCCGAAACAATCGTGTTAGTTTCAAGTCCAAACGAAACACATGATTTAGCTTCAATTACATGCGAAGTAGAAGGCTTATCCTCGAATCCATGCGAAACAAATTGTTTAGCTTCAAATACTTGTGATATAAATGATTTAGCTTAAAATGCTGGCGAAATGAACGAGTTAGTTTCAAATCCATGCGAAAAACATGATTTAGCTTCAAATCAATGCGAAGTAGAATGCTTATCTTCGAATCCATGCGAAACAAATGGTTTAGCTTCAAATAATTGTGATATACATGATATAGCTTCAAATGCAGGTGAAACAAACGAGTTAGCTTCAAATCCATGCGAAACACATGATTTAGCTTCAAATCAATGCGAAATAGAATGCTTATTTTCGAAACCATGCTAAACAAATGGTTTAGCTTCAAATAATTGTGATATACATGATATAGCTTGAAGTGCAGGTGAAACAAACGAGTTAGCTTCAAATCCAAGAGAAACACATGATTTAGCTTCAAATCAATGCGAAGTAGAAGGCTTAGCTTCAAATCCATGCGAATCAAATGCTTTAGCTTCAAATACTTGTGTTATACATGATTTAGCTTCATATGCAGCCGAAACTATCGAGTTAGTTTCAAATCCAAACGAAAGACATGATTTAGCTTCAAATTCATGCGAAGTAGAAGGCTTATCTTCGAATCCATGCGAATCAAATGGTTTAGCTTCAAATACTTGTGATATAAATGATTTAGCTTCAAATGCAGGCGAAACAAACGAGTTAGCTTCAAATCCATGCGAAACACATGATTTAGCTTCAAATCAATGCTAAGTGGAAGGCTTAGTTTCAAATCCATGAGAAAGATATGGTTTAGCTTCAAATACTTGTGATATAAATGATTTAGCTTCAAATGCAGGCGAAATGAACGACTTAGCTTCAAATCCACGCGAAACACATGATATAGCTTCAAATCAATGCGAAGTAGAATGCTTATCTTCGAATCCATGCGAAATAAATGGTTTAGCTTCAAATACTTGCGATATACATGATATAGCTACAAATGCAGGTGAAACAAACGAGTTAGCTTCAAATCCATGCGAGACACATGATTTAGCTTCAAATCAATGCGAAATAGAATTCTTATTTTCGAAACCATGCGAAACAAATGGTTTAGCTTCAAATATTTGTGATATACATGACATAGCTTCAAATGCAGGTGAAACAAACGAGTTAGCTTCAAATCCATGCGAAACAAATGATTTAGCTTCAAATCAATGCGAAGTCGAAGGCTTATCTTCAAATCCATGCGAATCAAATGCTTTAGGTTCAAATACTTGTGTTATACATGAGTTAGCTTCATATGCAGCCGCAACATACGAGTTAGTTTCAAATCCACGCGAATCACATGATTTAGCTTCAAATTCATGCGAAGTAGAAGGCTTAGCTTCAAGTCCAAACGAATCAAATGGTTTAGCTTCAAATACTTGTGTTATACATGATTTAGCTTCATAAGCAGCCGAAACAATCGTGTTAGTTTCAAGTCCAAACGAAACACATGATTTAGCTTCAATTGCATGCGAAGTAGAAGGCTTATCCTCGAATCCATGCGAAACAAATGGTTTAGCTTCAAATACTTGTGATATAAATGATTTAGCTTAAAATGCTGGCGAAGTGAACGAGTTAGCTTCAAATCCATGCGAAAAACATGATTTAGCTTCAAATCAATGCGAAGTAGAATGCTTATCTTCGAATCCATGCGAAACAAATTGTTTAGCTTCAAATAATTGTGATATACATGATATAGCTTCAAATGCAGGTGAAACAAACGTGTTAGCTTCAAATCCATGCGAAACACATGATTTAGCTTCAAATCAATGCGAAATAGAATGCTTATTTTCGAAACCATGCTAAACAAATGGTTTAGCTTCAAATAATTGTGATATACATGATATAGCTTGAAATGCAGGTGGAACAAACGAGTTAGCTTCAAATCCAACAGAAACACATGATTTAGCTTCAAATCAATGCGAAGTAGAAGGCTTAGCTTCAAATCCATGCGAATCAAATGCTTTAGCTTCAAATACTTGTGTTATACATGATTTAGCTTCATATGCAGCCGAAACTATCGAGTTAGTTTCAAATCCAAACGAAAGACATGATTTAGCTTCAAATTCATGCGAAGCAGAAGGCTTATCTTCGAATCCATGCGAATCAAATGGTTTAGCTTCAAATACTTGTGATATAAATGATTTAGCTTCAAATGCAGGCGAAACAAACGAGTTATCTTCAAATCCATGCGAAACAAATGATTTAGCTTCAAATCAATGCGAAGTCGAAGGCTTATCTTCAAATCCATGCGAATCAAATGCTTTAGGTTCAAATACTTGTGTTATACATGAGTTAGCTTCATATGCAGCCGCAACATACGAGTTATCTTCAAATCCATGCGAAACACATGATTTAGCTTCAAATCAATGCGAAGTCGAAGGCTTAGCTTCAAATCCATGCGAATCAAATGGTTTAGCTTCAAATACTTGTGTTATACATGAGTTAGCTTCATATGCAGCCGCAACATTCGAGTTAGTTTCAAATCCACGCGAATCACATGATTTAGCTTCAAATTCATGCGAAGTAGAAGGCTTAGCTTCAAGTGAAAACGAATCAAATGGTTTAGCTTCAAATACTTGTGTTATACATGATTTAGCTTCATAAGCAGCCGAAACAATCGTATTAGTTTCAAGTCCAAACGAAACACATGATTTAGCTTCAATTGCATGCGAAGTAGAAGGCTTATCCTCGAATCCATGCGAAACAAATGGTTTAGCATCAAATAATTGTGATATAAATGATTTAGTTTCAAATGCAGGCGAAATGAACGAGTTAGCTTCAAATCCATGCGAGACACATGATTTAGCTTCAAATCAATGCGAAATAGAATGCTTATTTTCGAAACCATGCGAAACAAATGGTTTAGCTTCAAATACTTGTGATATACATGATATAGCTTCAAATGCAGGTGAAACAAACGAGTTAGCTTCAAATCCATGCGAAGCACATGATTTAGCTTCAAATCAATGCGAAATAGAATGCTTATCTTCGAATCCATGCGAAACAAATGGTTCAGCTTTAAATATTTGTGATATACATGATTTAGCTTCAAATGCATGTGAAACAGACGTGTTAGCTTCAAATCAAAGCGAAACACATGATGTAGCTTCAAATCAATGCGAAATTGAAGGCTAGGCTTCAAATCCTTGCGATCAAATGCTTTAGCCTCAAATACTTGTGATATACATGATTTAGTTTCTACTGCATGCGAACCAAACGTGATAGCTTCAAATCCAAGCCAAAGACATGATTTTGCTTCAAATCAATGCGAAGTAGAAGGATTAGCTTCAAATCCATGCGAAACACATGATTTATCTTCAAATTCATTCGAAACACATTGTTTAGCTTTAAATCCTTGCGAAACAAGTAGTTTAGCTTCAAATTCTTGTTTCATACATGAATTAACTTCAACTGCATGCGAAACAAACGTGTTAGCTTCAAATACATGCGAAACACATGATTTAGCTTCAAATCAATGCGAAGTCGAAGGCTTAGCTTCAAATCCATGCGAATCAAATGCTTTAGGTTCAAATACTTGTGTTATACATGAGTTAGCTTCATATGCAGCCGCAGCATTCGAGTTAGTTTCAAATCCACGCGAATCGCATGATTTAGCTTCAAATTCATGCGAAGTAGAAGGCTTAGCTTCAAGTCCAAACGAATCAAATGGTTTAGCTTCAAATACTTGTGTTATACATGATTTAGCTTCATAAGCAGCCGAAACAATCGTGTTAGTTTCAAGTCCAAACGAAACACATGATTTAGCTTCAATTACATGCGAAGTAGAAGGCTTATCTTCGAATCCATGCGAAACAAATGGTTTAGCTTCAAATAATTGTGATATACATGATATAGCTTCAAATGCAGGTGAAACAAACGAGTTAGCTTCAAATCCATGCGAAACACATGATTTAGCTTCAAATCAATGCGAAATAGAATGCTTATTTTCGAAACCATGCTAAACAAATGGTTTAGCTTCAAATAATTGTGATATACATGATATAGCTTGAAATGCAGGTGGAACAAACGAGTTAGCTTCAAATCCAAGAGAAACACATGATTTAGCTTCAAATCAATGCGAAGTAGAAGGCTTAGCTTCAAATCCATGCGAATCAAATGCTTTAGCTTCAAATACTTGTGTTATACATGATTTAGCTTCATATGCAGCCGAAACTATCGAGTTAGTTTCAAATCCAAACGAAAGACATGATTTAGCTTCAAATTCATGCGAAGTAGAAGGCTTATCTTCGAATCCATGCGAATCAAATGGGTTAGCTTCAAATACTTGTGATATAAATGATTTAGCTTCAAATGCAGGCGAAACAAACGAGTTAGCTTCAAATCCATGCGAAACACATGATTTAGCTTCAAATCAATGCTAAGTGGAAGGCTTAGTTTCAAATCCATGAGAAAGATATGGTTTAGCTTCAAATACTTGTGATATAAATGATTTAGCTTCAAATGCAGGCGAAATGAACGACTTAGCTTCAAATCCACGCGAAACACATGATATAGCTTCAAATCAATGCGAAGTAGAATGCTTATCTTCGAATCCATGCGAAATAAATGGTTTAGCTTCAAATACTTGCGATATACATGATATAGCTACAAATGCAGGTGAAACAAACGAGTTAGCTTCAAATCCATGCGAGACACATGATTTAGCTTCAAATCAATGCGAAATAGAATGCTTATTTTCGAAACCATGCGAAACAAATGGTTTAGCTTCAAATATTTGTGATATACATGACATAGCTTCAAATGCAGGTGAAACAAACGAGTTAGCTTCAAATCCATGCGAAACACATGATTTAGCTTCAAATCAATGCGAAGTCGAAGGCTTATCTTCAAATCCATGCGAATCAAATGCTTTAGGTTCAAATACTTGTGTTATACATGAGTTAGCTTCATATGCAGCCGCAACATTCGAGTTAGTTTCAAATCCACGCGAATCACATGATTTAGCTTCAAATTCATGCGAAGTAGAAGGCTTAGCTTCAAGTCCAAACGAATCAAATGGTTTAGCTTCAAATACTTGTGTTATACATGATTTAGCTTCATAAGCAGCCGAAACAATCGTGTTAGTTTCAAGTCCAAACGAAACACATGATTTAGCTTCAATTGCATGCGAAGTAGAAGGCTTATCCTCGAATCCATGCGAAACAAATGGTTTAGCTTCAAATACTTGTGATATAAATGATTTAGCTTAAAATGCTGGCGAAATGAACGAGTTAGCTTCAAATCCATGCGAAAAACATGATTTAGCTTCAAATCAATGCGAAGTAGAATGCTTATCTTCGAATCCATGCGAAACAAATGGTTTAGCTTCAAATAATTGTGATATACATGATATAGCTTCAAATGCAGGTGAAACAAACGAGTTAGCTTCAAATCCATGCGAAACACATGATTTAGCTTCAAATCAATGGGAAATAGAATGCTTATTTTCGAAACCATGCTAAACAAATGGTTTAGCTTCAAATAATTGTGATATACATGATATAGCTTGAAATACAGGTGGAACAAACGAGTTAGCTTCAAATCCAAGAGAAACACATGATTTAGCTTCAAATCAATGCGAAGTAGAAGGCTTAGCTTCAAATCCATGCGAATCAAATGCTTTAGCGTCAAATACATGTGTTATACATGATTTAGCTTCATATGCAGCCGAAACTATCGAGTTAGTTTCAAATCCAAACGAAAGACATGATTTAGCTTCAAATTCATGCGAAGTAGAAGGCTTATCTTCGAATCCATGCGAATCAAATGGTTTAGCTTCAAATACTTGTGATATAAATGATTTAGCTTCAAATGCAGGCGAAACAAACGAGTTATCTTCAAATCCATGCGAAACACATGATTTAGCTTCAAATCAATGCGAAGTCGAAGGCTTAGCTTCAAATCCATGCGAATCAAATGCTTTAGGTTCAAATACTTGTGTTATACATGAGTTAGCTTCATATGCAGCCGCAACATTCGAGTTAGTTTCAAATCCACGCGAATCACATGATTTAGCTTCAAATTCATGCGAAGTAGAAGGCTTAGCTTCAAGTCCAAACGAATCAAATGGTTTAGCTTCAAATACTTGTGTTATACATGATTTAGCTTCATAAGCAGCCGAAACAATCGTGTTAGTTTCAAGTCCAAACGAAACACATGATTTAGCTTCAATTGCATGCGAAGTAGAATGCTTATCTTCGAATCCATGCGAAATAAATGATTTAGCTTCAAATACTTGCGATATACATGATATAGCTACAAATGCAGGTGAAACAAACGAGTTAGCTTCAAATCCATGCGAGACACATGATTTAGCTTCAAATCAATGCGAAATAGAATGTTTATTTTCGAAACCATGCGAAACAAATGGTTTAGCTTCAAATACTTGTGATATACATGATATAGCTTCAAATGCAGGTGAAACAAACGAGTTAGCTTCAAATCCATGCGAAACACATGATTTAGCTTCAAATCAATGCGTAATAGAATGCTTATCTTCGAATCCATGCGAAACAAATGGTTCAGCTTTAAATATTTGTGATATACATGATTTAGCTTCAAATGCATGTGAAACAGACGTGTTAGCTTCAAACCAAAGCGAAACACATGATGTAGCTTCAAATCAATGCGAAATTGAAGGCTAGGCTTCAAATCCTTGCGATCAAATGCTTTAGCTTCAAATACTTGTGATATACATGATTTAGTTTCTACTGCATGCGAACCAAACGTGATAGCTTCAAATCCAAGCCAAAGACATGATTTTGCTTCAAATCAATGCGAAGTAGAAGGATTAGCTTCAAATCCATGCGAAACACATTATTTATCTTCAAATTCATTCGAAACACATTGTTTAGCTTTAAATCCTTGCGAAACAATTAGTTTAGCTTCAAATTCTTGTTTCATACATGAATTAACTTCAACTGCATGCGAAACAAACGTGTTAGCTTCAAATACATGCGAAACACATGATTTAGCTTCAAATCAATGCGAAGTCGAAGGCTTAGCTTCAAATCCATGCGAATCAAATGCTTTAGCTTCAAATACTTGTGATATACATGATATAGCTTCATAAGCAGCCGAAACAATCGTGTTAGTTTCAAGTCCAAACGAAACACATGATTTAGCTTCAATTGCATGCGAAGTAGAAGGCTTATCCTCGAATCCATGCGAAACAAATGGTTTAGCTTCATATACTTGTGATATAAATGATTTAGCTTAAAATGCTGGCGAAATGAACGAGTTAGCTTCAAATCCATGCGAAAAACATGATTTAGCTTCAAATCAATGCGAAGTAGAATGCTTATCTTCGAATCCATGCGAAACAAATGGTTTAGCTTCAAATAATTGTGATATACATGATATAGCTTCAAATGCAGGTGAAACAAACGAGTCAGCTTCAAATCCATGCGAAACACATGATTTAGCTTCAAATCAATGCGAAATAGAATGCTTATTTTCGAAACCATGCTAAACAAATGGTTTAGCTTCAAATAATTGTGATATACATGATATAGCTTGAAATGCAGGTGGAACAAACGAGTTAGCTTCAAATCCAAGAGAAACACATGATTTAGCTTCAAATCAATGCGAAGTAGAAGGCTTAGCTTCAAATCCATGCGAATCAAATGCTTTAGCTTCAAATACTTGTGTTATACATGATTTAGCTTCATATGCAGCCGAAACTATCGAGTTAGTTTCAAATCCAAACGAAAGACATGATTTAGCTTCAAATTCATGCGAAGTAGAAGGCTTATCTTCGAATCCATGCGAATCAAATGGTTTAGCTTCAAATACTTGTGATATAAATGATTTAGCTTCAAATGCAGGC
Organism: Megalopta genalis; assembly: GCF_051020955.1. NCBI lineage: Eukaryota > Metazoa > Arthropoda > Insecta > Hymenoptera > Halictidae > Megalopta > Megalopta genalis. The sequence continues at coordinate 425,375 of NW_027476199.1, read as the reverse complement.
GAAACAAACGAGTTATCTTCAAATCCATGCGAAACACATGATTTAGCTTCAAATCAATGCGAAGTCGAAGGCTTAGCTTCAAATCCATGCGAATCAAATGCTTTAGGTTCAAATAATTGTGATATACATGATATAGCTTCAAATGCAGGTGAAACAAACGAGTTAGCTTCAAATCCATGCGAAACACATGATTTAGCTTCAAATCAATGCGAAATAGAATGCTTATTTTCGAAACCATGCGAAACAAATGGTTTAGCTTCAAATACTTGTGATATACATGATATAGCTTCAAATGCAGGTGAAACAAACGAGTTAGCTTCAAATCCATGCGAAACACATGATTTAGCTTCAAATCAATGCGTAATAGAATGCTTATCTTCGAATCCATGCGAAACAAATGGTTCAGCTTTAAATATTTGTGATATACATGATTTAGCTTCAAATGCATGTGAAACAGACGTGTTAGCTTCAAACCAAAGCGAAACACATGATGTAGCTTCAAATCAATGCGAAATTGAAGGCTAGGCTTCAAATCCTTGCGATCAAATGCTTTAGCTTCAAATACTTGTGATATACATGATTTAGTTTCTACTGCATGCGAACCAAACGTGATAGCTTCAAATCCAAGCCAAAGACATGATTTTGCTTCAAATCAATGCGAAGTAGAAGGATTAGCTTCAAATCCATGCGAAACACATGATTTATCTTCAAATTCATTCGAAACACATTGTTTAGCTTTAAATCCTTGCGAAACAAGTAGTTTAGCTTCAAATTCTTGTTTCATACATGAATTAACTTCAACTGCATGCGAAACAAACGTGTTAGCTTCAAATACATGCGAAACACATGATTTAGCTTCAAATCAATGCGAAGTCGAAGGCTTAGCTTCAAATCCATGCGAATCAAATGCTTTAGGTTCAAATACTTGTGTTATACATGAGTTAGCTTCATATGCAGCCGCAGCATTCGAGTTAGTTTCAAATCCACGCGAATCACATGATTTAGCTTCAAATTCATGCGAAGTAGAAGGCTTAGCTTCAAGTCCAAACGAATCAAATGGTTTAGCTTCAAATACTTGTCTTATACATGATTTAGCTTCATAAGCAGCCGAAACAATCGTGTTAGTTTCAAGTCCAAACGAAACACATGATTTAGCTTCAATTGCATGCGAAGTAGAAGGCTTATCCTCGAATCCATGCGAAACAAATGGTTTAGCATCAAATAATTGTGATATAAATGATTTAGCTTCAAATGCAGGCGAAATGAACGACTTAGCTTCAAATCCACGCGAAACACATGATATAGCTTCAAATCAATGCGAAGTAGAATGCTTATCTTCAAATCCATGCGAAATAAATGATTTAGCTTCAAATACTTGCGATATACATGATATAGCTACAAATGCAGGTGAAACAAACGAGTTATCTTCAAATCCATGCGAAACACATGATTTAGCTTCAAATCAATGCGAAGTCGAAGGCTTAGCTTCAAATCCATGCGAATCAAATGCTTTAGGTTCAAATACTTGTGTTATACATGAGTTAGTTTCATTTTCAGCCGCAGCATTCGAGTTAGTTTCAAATCCACGCGAATCACATGATTTAGCTTCAAATTCATGCGAAGTAGAAGGCTTATCCTCGAATCCATGCGAAACAAATGGTTTAGCATCAAATAATTGTGATATAAATGATTTAGCTTCAAATGCAGGCGAAATGAACGACTTAGCTTCAAATCCACGCGAAACACATGATATAGCTTCAAATCAATGCGAAGTAGAATGCTTATCTTCGAATCCATGCGAAATAAATGATTTAGCTTCAAATAATTGTGATATAAATGATTTAGCTTCAAATGCAGGCGAAATGAACGACTTAGCTTCAAATCCACGCGAAACACATGAGTTAGCTTCAAATCAATGCGAAATAGAATGCTTATTTCCGAAACCATGCGAAACAAATGGTTTAGCTTCAAATATTTGTGATATACATGATATAGCTTCTAATGCAGGTGAAACAAACGAGTTATCTTCAAATCCATGCGAAACACATGATTTAGCTTCAAATCAATGCGAAGTCGAAGGCTTAGCTTCAAATCCATGCGAATCAAATGCTTTAGGTTCAAATACTTGTGTTATACATGAGTTAGCTTCATTTGCAGCCGCAGCATTCGAGTTAGTTTCAAATCCACGCGAATCACATGATTTAGCTTCAAATTCATGCGAAGTAGAAGGATTAGCTTCAAGTCCAAACGAATCAAATGGTTTAGCTTCAAATACTTGTGTTATACATGATTTAGCTTCATAAGCAGCCGAAACAATCGTGTTAGTTTCAAGTCCAAACGAAACACCTGATTTAGCTTCAATTGCATGCGAAGTAGAAGGCTTATCCTCGAATCCATGCGAAACAAATGGTTTAGCATCAAATAATTGTGATATAAATGATTTAGCTTCAAATGCAGGCGAAATGAACGACTTAGCTTCAAATCCACGCGAAACACATGATATAGCTTCAAATCAATGCGAAGTAGAATGCTTATCTTCGAATCCATGCGAAATAAATGATTTAGCTTCAAATACTTGCGATATACATGATATAGCTACAAATGCAGGTGAAACAAACGAGTTAGCTTCAAATCCATGCGAGACACATGATTTAGCTTCAAATCAATGCGAAATAGAATGCTTATTTTCGAAACCATGCGAAACAAATGGTTTAGCTTCAAATATTTGTGATATACATGATATAGCTTCAAATGCAGGTGAAACAAACGAGTTATCTTCAAATCCATGCGAAACACATGATTTAGCTTCAAATCAATGCGAAGTCGAAGGCTTAGCTTCAAATCCATGCGAATCAAATGCTTTAGGTTCAAATACTTGTGTTATACATGAGTTAGCTTCATTTGCAGCCGCAGCATTCGAGTTAGTTTCAAATCCACGCCAATCACATGATTTAGCTTCAAATTCATGCGAAGTAGAAGGCTTAGCTTCAAGTCCAAACGAATCAAATGGTTTAGCTTCAAATACTTGTGTTATACATGATTTAGCTTCATAAGCAGCCGAAACAATCGTGTTAGTTTCAAGTCCAAACGAAACACATGATTTAGCTACAATTGCATGCGAAGTAGAAGGCTTATCCTCGAATCCATGCGAAAGAAATGGTTTAGCATCAAATAATTGTGATATAAATGATTTAGCTTCAAATGCAGGCGAAATGAACGAGTTAGCTTCAAATCCATGCGAGACACATGATTTAGCTTCAAATTAATGCGAAATAGAATGCTTATTTTCGAAACCATGCGAAACAAATGGTTTAGCTTCAAATACTTGTGATATACATGATATAGCTTCAAATGCAGGTGAAACAAACGAGTTAGCTTCAAATCCATGCGAAACACATGATTTAGCTTCAAATCAATGCGAAATAGAATGCTTATCTTCGAATCCATGCGAAACAAATGGTTCAGCTTTAAATATTTGTGATATACATGATTTAGCTTCAAATGCATGTGAAACAGACGTGTTAGCTTCAAATCAAAGCGAAACACATGATGTAGCTTCAAATCAATGCGAAATTGAAGGCTAGGCTTCAAATCCTTGCGATCAAATGCTTTAGCTTCAAATACTTGTGATATACATGATTTAGTTTCTACTGCATGCGAACCAAACGTGATAGCTTCAAATCCAAGCCAAAGACATGATTTTGCTTCAAATCAATGCGAAGTAGAAGGATTAGCTTCAAATCCATGCGAAACACATGATTTATCTTCAAATTCATTCGAAACACATTGTTTAGCTTTAAATCCTTGCGAAACAAGTAGTTTAGCTTCAAATTCTTGTTTCATACATGAATTAACTTCAACTGCATGCGAAACAAACGTGTTAGCTTCAAATCCATGCGAAACACATGATTTAGCTTCAAATCAATGCGAAGTAGTAGGTTTAGTTTCAAATACATGCGAATCAAATGGTTTAGCTCCAAATACTTGTGATATAAAAGATTTAGCTACAACTGCAGGCGTAACAAACGAGTTAGCTTCAAATCCATGCGAAACACATGATTTATCTTCAAATCCATTCGAAACACGTTGTTTCGCTTTAAATCCTTGCGAAACAAGTAGTTTAGCTTCAAATTCTTGTTTTACACATGATTTAACTTCAACTGCGTGCGAAACAAACGAGTTAGCTTCAAATCCATGCGAAACACATGATTTAGCTTCAAATCAATGCGAAGTCGAAGGCTTAGCTTCAAATCCATGCGAATCAAATGCTTTAGCTTCAAATACTTGTGTTATACATGATTTAGGTTCATATGCAGCCGAAACAGTCGAGTTAGTTTCAAATCCAAACGGAACACATGATTTAGCTTCAAATTCATGCGAAGTAGAAGTCTCATCTTCGAATCCCAGCGAAACAAATGGTTTAGCTTCAAATACTTGAGATATACATGATTTAGCGTCAACTGCATGCGAAACAAACGAGTTAGCTTCAAATCCATGCGAGACACATGATTTAGCTTCAAATCAATGCGAAATAGAATGCTTATTTTCGAAACCATGCGAAACAAATGGTTTAGCTTCAAATACTTGTGATATACATGATATAGCTTCAAATGCAGGTGAAACAAACGAGTTAGCTTCAAATCCATGCGAAACACATGATTTAGCTTCAAATCAATGCTAAGTGGAAGGCTTAGTTTCAAATCCATGAGAAAGATATGGTTTAGCTTCAAATACTTGTGATATAAATGATTTAGCTTCAAATGCAGGCGAAATGAACGACTTAGCTTCAAATCCACGCGAAACACATGATATAGCTTCAAATCAATGCGAAGTAGAATGCTTATCTTCGAATCCATGCGAAATAAATGATTTAGCTTCAAATACTTGCGATATACATGATATAGCTACAAATGCAGGTGAAACAAACGAGTTAGCTTCAAATCCATGCGAGACACATGATTTTGCTTCAAATCAATGCGAAATAGATTGCTTATTTTCGAAACCATGCGAAACAAATGGTTTAGCTTCGAATATTTGTGATATACATGATATAGCTTCAAATGCAGGTGAAACAAACGAGTTATCTTCAAATCCATGCGAAACACATGATTTAGCTTCAAATCAATGCGAAGTCGAAGGCTTAGCTTCAAATCCATGCGAATCAAATGCTTTAGGTTCAAATACTTGTGTTATACATGAGTTAGCTTCATATGCAGCCGCAACATTCGAGTTAGTTTCAAATCCACGCGAATCACATGATTTAGCTTCAAATTCATGCGAAGTAGAAGGCTTAGCTTCAAGTCCAAACGAATCAAATGGTTTAGCTTCAAATACTTGTGTTATAAATGATTTAGCTTCATAAGCAGCCGAAACAATCGTGATAGTTTCAAGTCCAAACGAAACACATGATTTAGCTTCAATTGCATGCGAAGTAGAAGGCTTATCCTCGAATCCATGCGAAACAAATGGTTTAGCATCAAATAATTGTGATGAAAATGATTTAACTTCAAATGCAGGCGAAATGAACGAGTTAGCTTCAAATCCAAACGAAACACATGATTTAGCTTCAATTGCATGCGAAGTAGAAGGCTTATCCTCGAATCCATGCGAATCAAATGGTTTAGCTTCAAATACTTGTGATATAAATGATTTAGCTTAAAATGCTGGCGAAATGAACGAGTTAGCTTCAAATCCATGCGAAAAACATGATTTAGCTTCAAATCAATGCGAAGTAGAATGCTTGTGATATACATGATATAGCTTCAAATGCAGGTGAAACAAACGAGTTAGCTTCAAATCCATGCGAAACACATGATTTAGCTTCAAATCAATGCGAAATAGAATGCTTATTTTCGAAACCATGCTAAACAAATGGTTTAGCTTCAAATAATTGTGATATACATGATATAGCTTGAAATGCAGGTGGAACAAACGAGTTAGCTTCAAATCCAAGAGAAACACATGATTTAGCTTCAAATCAATGCGAAGTAGAAGGCTTAGCTTCAAATCCATGCGAATCAAATGCTTTAGCTTCAAATACTTGTGATATAAATGATTTAGCTTAAAATGCTGGCGAAATGAACGAGTTAGCTTCAAATCCATGCGATACACATCATTTAGCTTTAAATCCATGCGAAATAGAAGGCTTAGCTTCAAATCCATGCGAAACACATGATTTAGCTTCAAATCAATGCGATGTAGAAAGTTAAACTTCAAATCTATACGAAACAAGTGATTTAGCTTCAGATACTTGCGATATAAGTGATATAGCATCAAATGCAGGCGACACGACCGACTTAGCTTCAAATTCATGCGAAACACATGATGTAGCTGCAAATCAATGCGATGTAGAAGGTTTAGCTTCAAATCCATGCGAAACAAATGATTTAGCTTCAAACACTTGTGATATAAGTGATATAGCTGCATATGCAGACGAATCAAACGGGATAGCTTGAAAATCCATGCGATACATATCATTTAGCTTCAAATCGATACCATGTAGAAGGTTTACCTTCAAATCCATGCGAAACAAATGATTTAGCATCAAAGACTTGTGATATAAGTGATATAGCATCAAATCCATGCGAAACAAATGATTTAGGTTCAGATACTTGCGATATAAGTAATATAGCTTCAAATGCAGGCGAAACAAACGAGATAGCTTCAAATCCAAGCGAATCACACGATAAGTTTCAAATCAATGCTATGTAGAAGGATTAGCTTCGAATCCATGCGACATATATGATTTAGCTTCAAATGAATGCGAAGTGGAAGGCTTAGCTTCAAATCGATGCGGAACAAATGATTGAGCTTCAAACACTTCGGATATAGGTGATATAGCTTCAACTGCATGCGAAACAAACGACTTAGCTTCAAATCCATGCGAAACAAATGATTTAGCATCAAACACTTGGTATATAAGTGATATAGCTTCAAATGCAGACGAATCAAACGAGTTAGCTTCAAAATCCATGCGATACACATCATTTAGCTTTAAATCCATGCGAATTAGAAGGCTTAGCTTCAAATCCAAGCGAAACACATGATTTCGCTTCCAATCAATGCGATGTAGATGGTTTAGCTTCAAATCCATGAGAAACAAATGATTTAGCATGAAACACTTGGGATATAAGTGATATAGCTTCAAATGCAGACGAATCAAACGAGTTAGCTTCAAAATCCATGCGATACATATAATTTAGCTTCAAATCGATACGATGTAGAAGGATTAGCTTCAAATCCATGCGAAACAAATGATTTAGGTTCAGATACTTACGATATAAGTGATATAGCATCAAATGCAGGCGAAACGAACGAGTTATCTTCAAATCCATGCGAAACACATGATTTATCTGCAAATCAATGCGATGTAGAAGGTTTAGCTTCAAATCCATGCGAAACAAATGATTTTGCATCAGATACTTGCGATATAACTGATATAGCTTCAAATGCAGGGGAAACAAACGAGTTAGCATCAAATCCATGCAAAACACATGATTTAGCTTCAAGTGAATGCGATGTAGAAGGTTTAGCTTCAAATCCAAGCGAAACACATGATTTATCTTCAAATCAATGCGATGTAGAATGTTTAACTACAAATCCATGCGAAACAAATGATTTAGCATCAAACACTTGGTATATAAGTGATATAGCTTCAAATGCAGACGAATCAAACGAGTTAGCTTCAAAATCCATGCGATACACATCATTTAGCTTTAAATCCATGCGAATTAGAAGGCTTAGCTTCAAATCCAAGCGAAACACGTGATTTTGCTTCCAATCAATGCGATGTAGATGGTTTAGCTTCAAATCCATGAGAAACAAATGATTTAGCATCAAACACTTGGGATATAAGTGATATAGCTTCAAATGCAGACGAATCAAACGAGTTAGCTTCAAAATCCATGCAATACACATCATTTATCTTTAAATCCATGCGAAATAGAAGACTTAGCTTCAAATCCATGCGAAACAAATGATTTAGGTTCAGATACTTGCGATATAAGTAATATAGCTTCAAATGCAGGCGAAACTAACGAGTTACCTTCAAATCCATGCGAAACAAATGATTTAGCTGCAAATCAATGCGATGTAGAAGGTTTAGCTTCAAATTCATGCGAAACAAGTGATTTAGTATCAGATACTTGCGATAAATTGATATTGCTTCAAATGCAGGCGAAACTAACGATTTACCTTCAAATCCATGCGAAACACATGATTTAGCTTCAAATCAATGCGAAATAGAATGCTTATTTTCGAAACCATGCTAAACAAGTGATTTAGTATCAGATACTTGCGATATAACTGATATAGCTTCAAATGCAGGGGAAACAAACGAGTTAGCATAAAATCCATGCAAAACACATGATTTAGCTTCAAATCAATGCGATGTAGAAGGTTTGGCTACAAATCCATCCGAAACAAATGATTTAGCATCAAACACTTGGAATAGAAGTGATATAGCTTCAAATGCAGACGAATCAAACGAGTTAGCTTCAAAATCCATGCGATACACATCATTTAGCTTTAAATCCATGCGAAGTAGAAGGCTTAGATTCAAATCCATGCGAAACAAATGATTTAGGTTCAGATACTTGCGATATAAGAGATATAGCTTCAAATGCAGGAGAAACAAACGAGTTAGAATCAAATCCATGCAAAAACATGATTTAGTTCCAAATCAATGCGACGTAGATGGTTTAGCTTCAAATCCAAGCGAAACACATGATTTAGCTTCAAATCAATGCGATGTAGAAGGTTTAGCTTCAAATGCATGAGAAACAATTGATTTGGCATCATACACTTGCGATATAAGTGATATAGCTTCAAATGCAGGGGAAACAAACGAGTTAGCATTAATTCCATGCAAAACACATGATTTGGCTTCAAATCAAAGCGATGTAGAAGGTATAGCTTCAAATCCAAACGAAACAAATGATTTAGCTTCAGATCAATGCGATGTAGAAGGTTTATCTTCAAATCCAGGCGAAACAAATGATATAGCATCAAACACTTGTGATATAAGTGACATAGCTGCAAATGCATACGAATCAAACGGGGTAGCTTCAAAATCCATGCGATACATATCATTTAGCTTCAAATCGATACGATGTAGAAGGTTTAGCTTCAAATGCATGCGAAACAAATGATTTAGCGTCAAACACTTGCGATATAAGTGATATAACATCAAATGCAGGCGAAACAAACGAGATAGCTTCAAATCCAAGCGAATCACACGATAAATTTCAAATCAATGCGATGTAGAAGGATTAGCTTCAAATCCATGCGACATATATGATTTAGCTTCAAATCAATGCGAAGTAGAAGGCTTAGCTTCAAATCGATGCGAAACAAATGATTTAGCATCACACACTTGGGATATAAGTGATATAGCTTCAAATGCAGACGAATCAAACGAGTTAGCTTCAAAATCCATGCGATACACATCATTTAGCTTTAAATCCATGCGAATTAGAAGGCTTAGCTTCAAATCCAAGCGAAACACATGACTCAGCTTCAAATCAATGCGAAGTAGAAGGCTTAGATTCAAATTCATGCGAAACAAATGGTTTAGCTTCAAATACTTGTGATATACATGATTTAGCTTCAACTACATGCGAACCAAACGAGTTAGCTTCAAATCCATGCGAAACACATGATTTAGCTTTAAATTCATGCGAATCACATGGTTTAGATTATTATTCATGCGAAACACATGGTTCAGATTAATATTCATGCGGAACAATTGGTTCAGCTTCAAATACTTGTGATATGCATGATTTAGCTTCAAATACAGGCGAAACAAACGAGTTTGCTACAAATACATGCAAAACACATGATTTAGCTTCAAATCAAAGCGATGTAGAACGTATAGCTTCAAATCCAAGCGAAACACATGTTTTAGCTTCGAATCAATGCGATGTAGAAGGTTTAGCTTCAAATCCATGCGAAACAAATGATTTAGGTTCAGATACTTGCGATATAAGTGATATAGCATCAAATGCAAGCGAATCTAACGAGTTACCTTCAAATCCATGCGAAACACATGATTTAGCTGCAAATCAATGCGACGTAGAAGGTATAGCTTCAAATCCAAGCGAAACACATGATTTAGCTTCAAATCAATGCGATGTAGAAGGTTTAGCTTCAAATCCATGCGAAACAAATGATTTACCTACAAACACTTGGGATATAAGTGATATAGCTGGAAATGCAGACGATTCAAACGGGGTAGCTTCAAAATCAATGCGATACATATCATTTAACTTCAAATCGATACGAATTAGAAGGCTTAGCTTCAAATCCATTCGAAACAAATGATTTAGGTTCAGATACTTGCGATCTATTGATATTGCTTCAAATGCAGGCGAAACGACCGAGTTAGCTTCAAATCCATGCAAAACACATGATTTAGCTTCAAGTGAATGCGATGAAGCAGGTTTAGCTTCAAATCCAAGCGAAACACATGATTTAGCTTCAAATCAATGCGATGTAGAAGGATTAGCTACAAATCCATTCGAAACAAATGATTTAGCATCGAACACTTGGGATATAAGTGATATAGCTTCAAATGCAGGCGAAACAAACGAGTTAGCTTCAAAAACCATGCGATACACATCATTTAGCTTTAAATCCATGCGAAATAGAAGGCTTAGCTTCAAATCCATGCGAAACAAATGATTTAGCTTCAAATCAATACGATGTAGAAGGTTTAGCGTTAAAGACTTGCGAAACAAATGATTTAGCATCAAACACTTGGGATATAAGTGATATAGCTTCAGATGCAGACGAATCAAACGAGTTAGCTTCAAAATCCATGCGATACACATCATTTAGCTTTAAATCCATGCGAAATAGAAGGCTTATTTTCAAATCCATGCGAAACAAATGATTTAGGTTCAGATACTTGCGATATAAGTGATATAGCTTCAAATGCAGGCGAAGCTAACGAGTTACCTTCAAATCCATGCGACTCAAATGATTTAGCTTCAAATACTTGCGATATAAATGATGTAGCTTCAAATGCAGGCGAAACAAACGAGTTAGCTTCAAATCCAAGCAAAACACATGATTAAGCTTCAAATGCTTGCGATAGACAAGATTTAGGTTCAAATTCATGCGAAACACAGGGTTTAGATTCAAATTCATGCGAAACAAATGATTTCGCTTCAGATACTTGTGATATAAGTGATATAGCTGAAAATGCAGACGAATCAAACGAGTTAGCTTCAATATCCATGCAATACACATCATTTAGCTTTAAATCCATGCGAAATAGAAGGCTTAGCTTCAAATCCAAGCGAAACAAATGATTTAGGTTCAGATACTTGCGATATAACTGTTATAGCTTCAAATGCAGGGGAAACAAACGAATTAGCATAAAATCCATGCAAAACACAGGATTTAGCTTCAAATCAATGCGATGTAAAAGGTTTAGCTTCAAATCCATGCGAAACACATGATTTAGCTTCAAATGAATGCGATGTAGAAGGTTTAGCTTCAAATCCATGCGAAACAAAAGATTTAGCTTCAAACACTTGTGATATAAGTGATATAGCTGCAGATACAGACGACTAAAACGAGTTAGCTTCAAATCCATGCAAAACACATGATTAAGCTTGAAATCAGTGCTATGTAGAAGGTTTAGCTTCAAATCCATGCGACACAAATGATTTAGCATCAGATACTTGCGATATAACTAAAATAGCTTCAAATGCAGGGGAAACAAACTAGTTAGCATCAAATACATGCAAAACACATGATTTAGCTTCGAATCAATGCGATGTAGAAGGTTTAGCTCCAAATCCATGCGAAACAAAAGATTTAGCTACAAACACTTGTGATATAAGTGATATAGCTGCAGATGCAGACGAATAAAACGAGTTAGCTTCAAAATCCGTGCGATACACATCATTTAACTTTAAATCCATGCGAAATAGAAGGCTTAGCTTCAAATCCATGCGAGACAAATGATTTAGGTTCAGATACTTGCGATATAAGTGATATAGCTTCAAGTGCAGACGAAACAAACGAGTTAGCTTCAAATCCAAGCCAAACACATGATTTTGCTTCGAATCAATGCGATGTAGAAGGTTTAGCTTCAAATTCATGCGAAACAAATGATTTAGCTTCAAACACTTGTGATATAAGTGATATAGCTGCAAATGCAGACGAATCAAACGGGATAGCTTCAAAATCCATGCGATACACATCATTTAGCTTTAAATCCATGCGAACTAGAAGGCTCAGCTTCAAATCCAAGCGAAACAAATGATTTAGGTTCAGATACTTGCGATATAACTGTTATAGCTTCAAATGCAGGGGAAACAAACGAGTTAGCATAAAATTCATGCAAAACACAGGATTTAGCCTCAAATCAATGCGATGTAGAAGGTTTAGCTTCAAATCCAAGCGAAACACATGATTTAGCTTCAAATGAATGCGATGTAGAAGGTTTAGCTTCAAATCCATGCGAAACAAAATATCTAGCTTCAAGCACTTGTGATATAAGTGATATAGCTGCAGATGCAGACGAATAAAACGAGTTAGCTTCAAGTCCAAGCCAAACACATGATTTAGCTTCAAATTAATGCGACGTAGAAGGATTAGCTTCAAATGCATGCGATTTACCTTCAAACGCTTGGGATATATGTGATATAGCTTCAAATGCAGACGAATCAAGCGAGTTAGCTTCAAAATCCATGCGATACACATCATTTAACTTTAAATCCATGCGAAATAGAAGGCTTAGCTTCAAATCCATGCGAGACAAATGATTTAGGTTCAGATACTTGCGATATGAGTGATATAGCTTCAAGTGCAGTCGAAACAAACGAGTTTGCTTCAAATCCATGCAAAACACATGATTTTTCTTCAAATACTTGCGATATAAGAGATATAGCATAAAATGAACACAGAACAAACGATTTAGCTTCAAATCCAAGCGAAAGACATGATTTAGCTTCATATCATTGCGATGTAGAAGGTTTAGCTTCAAATCCATGCGAAACAAATAAATCAGCTCCAAACACTTGGGTTATAAGTGATATAGCTTCAAATGCAGACGAAACAAACGAGTTAGTTTCAAAATCCGTGCGATTCACATGATTTAGCTTCGAATAAATGCGATGTAGAATGCTTAGCTTCAAATCCAAGCGAAACACTTGATTTAGCTTCAAATCAATGCGAAGTAGAAGGCTTGGCTTCAATTCCATGCCAAACAAATGATTTAGCTTCAGATACTTGCGATATAAGTGATATAGCATCAAATGCAGTCGAAACAAACGAGTTAGCTTCAAATTTATGCGAAACAAATGATTTAGCATCAGATACTTGCGATATAACTGAAATAGCTTCAAATGCAGGGGAAACAAACGAGTTAGCATCAAATACATGCAAAACACATGATTTAGCTTCAAATCAAAGCGATGTAGAAGGTATAGCTTCAAATCCAAGCGAAACACATGATTTAGCTTCGAATCAATGCGATGTAGAAGGTTTAGCTTCAAATCCATGCGAAACAAATGATTTAGGTTCAGATATTGGCGATATAAGTGATATAGCATCAAATGCAAGCGAAACTAACCAGTTACCTTCAAATCCATGCGAAACACATGATTTAGCTGCAAATCAATGCGACGTAGAAGGTATAGCTTCAAATCCAAGCGAAACACACGATTTAGCTTCAAATCAATGCGATGTAGAAGGTTTAGCTTCAAATCCATGCGAAACAAATGATTTACCTACAAACACTTGGGATATAAGTGATATAGCTGGAAATGCAGACGATTCAAACGGGGTCGCTTCAAAATCAATGCGATACATATCATTTAACTTCAAATCGATACGAATTAGAAGGCTTAGCTTCAAATCCATTCGAAACAAATGAATTAGGTTCAGATACTTGCGATCTATTGATATTGCTTCAAATGCAGGCGAAACGACCGAGTTAGCTTCAAATCCATGCAAAACACATGATTTAGCTTCAAGTGAATGCGATGAAGCAGGTTTAGCTTCAAATCCAAGCGAAACACATGATTTAGCTTCAAATCAATGCGATGTAGAAGGATTAGCTACAAATCCATTCGAAACAAATGATTTAGCATCGAACACTTGGGATATAAGTGATATAGCTTCAAATGCAGACGAATCAAACGAGATAGCTTCAAAATCCATGCAATACACGTCATTTATCTTTAAATCCATGCGAAATAGAAGACTTAGCTTCAAATCCATGCGAAACAAATGATTTAGGTTCAGATACTTGCGATATAAGTAATATAGCTTCAAATGCAGGCGAAACTAACGAGTTACCTTCAAATCCATGCGAAACAAATGATTTAGCTGCAAATCAATGCGATGTAGAAGGTTTAGCTTCAAATCCAAGCGAAACACATGATTTAGCTTCAAATGAATGCGATGTAGAAGGTTTAGCTTCAAATCCATGCGAAACAAAAGATCTAGCTTCAAACACTTGTGATATAAGTGATATAGCTGCAGATGCAGACGAATAAAACGAGTTAGCTTCAAGTCCAAGCCAAACACATGATTTAGCTTCAAATTAATGCGACGTAGAAGGATTAGCTTCAAATGCATGCGAAACATTTGATTTACCTTCAAACGCTTGGGATATATGTGATATAGCTTCAAATGCAGACGAATCAAACGAGTTAGCTTCAAAATCCATGCGATACACATCATTTAACTTTAAATCCATGCGAAATAGAAGGCTTAGCTTCAAATCCATGCGAGACAAATGATTTAGGTTCAGATACTTGCGATATGAGTGATATAGCTTCAAGTGCAGTCGAAACAAACGAGTTTGCTTCAAATCCATGCAAAACACATGATTTTTCTTCAAATACTTGCGATATAAGAGATATAGCATAAAATGAAGACAGAACAAACGATTTAGCTTCAAATCCAAGCGAAAGACATGATTTAGCTTCATATCATTGCGATGTAGAAGGTTTAGCTTCAAATCCATGCGAAACAAATAAATCAGCTCCAAACACTTGGGTTATAAGTGATATAGCTTCAATTGCAGACGAAACAAACGAGTTAGTTTCAAAATCCGTGCGATTCACATGATTTAGCTTCGAATAAATGCGATGTAGAATGCTTAGCTTCAAATCCAAGCGAAACACTTGATTTAGCTTCAAATCAATGCGAAGTAGAAGGCTTGGCTTCAATTCCATGCCAAACAAATGATTTAGGTTCAGATACATGCGATATAAGTGATATAGCATCAAATGCAGTCGAAACAAACGAGTTAGCTTCAAATTTATGCGAAACAAATGATTTAGCATCAGATACTTGCGATATAACTGAAATAGCTTCAAATGCAGGGGAAACAAACTAGTTAGCATCAAATACATGCAAAACACATGATTTAGCTTCGAATCAATGGGATGTAGAAGGTTTAGCTCCAAATCCATGCGAAACAAAAGATTTAGCTACAAACACTTGTGATATAAGTGATATAGCTGCAGATGCAGACGAATAAAACGAGTTAGCTTCAAAATCCGTGCGATACACATCATTTAACTTTAAATCCATGCGAAATAGAAGGCTTAGCTTCAAATCCATGCGAGACAAATGATTTAGGTTCAGATACTTGCGATATAAGTGATATAGCTTCAAGTGCAGACGAAACAAACGAGTTAGCTTCAAATCCAAGCCAAACACATGATTTTGCTTCGAATCAATGCGATGTAGAAGGTTTAGCTTCAAATCCATGCGAAACAAATGATTTAGCTTCAAACACTTGTGATATAAGTGATATAGCTGCAAATGCAGACGAATCAAACGGGATAGCTTCAAAATCCATGCGATACACATCATTTAGCTTTAAATCAATGCGAACTAGAAGGCTCAGCTTCAAATCCAAGCGAAACAAATGATTTAGGTTCAGATACTTGCGATATAACTGTTATAGCTTCAAATGCAGGGGAAACAAACGAGTTAGCATAAAATTCATGCAAAACACAGGATTTAGCCTCAAATCAATGGGATGTAGAAGGTTTAGCTTCAAATCCAAGCGAAACACATGATATAGCTTCAAATGAATGCGATGTAGAAGGTTTAGCTTCAAATCCATGCGAAACAAAAGATCTAGCTTCAAACACTTGTGATATAAGTGATATAGCTGCAGATGCAGACGAATAAAACGAGTTAGCTTCAAATCCAAGCCAAACACATGATTTGGCTTCAAATTAATTCGACGTAGAAGGATTAGCTTCAAATGCATGCGAAACATTTGATTTACATTCAAACGCTTGGGATATATGTGATATAGCTTCAAATGCAGACGAATCAAACGAGTTAGCTTCAAAATCCATGCGATACACATCATTTAACTTTAAATCCATGCGAAATAGAAGGCTTAGATTCAAATCCATGCGAGACAAATGATTTAGGTTCAGATACTTGCGATATGAGTGATATAGCTTCAAGTGCAGTCGAAACAAACGAGTTTGCTTCAAATCCATGCAAAACACATGATTTTTCTTCAAATACTTGCGATATAAGAGATATAGCATAAAATGAAGACAGAACAAACGATTTAGCTTCAAATCCAAGCGAAAGACATGATTTAGCTTCATATCATTGCGATGTAGAAGGTTTAGCTTCAAATCCATGCGAAACAAATGGTTTAGCTTCAAACACTTGTGATATAAGTGATATAGCTGCAGATACAGACGAATGAAACGAGTTAGCTTCAAATCCATGCAAAACACATGATTAAGCTTCAAATCAGTGCTATGTAGAAGGTTTAGCTTCAAATCCATGCGACACAAATGATTTAGCATCAGATACTTGCGATATAACTTAAATAGCTTCAAATGCAGGGGAAACAAACTAGTTAGCATCAAATACATGCAAAACACATGATTTAGCTTCGAATCAATGCGATGTAGAAGGTTTAGCTCCAAATCCATGCGAAACAAAAGATTTAGCTACAAACACTTGTGATATAAGTGATATAGTTGCAGATGCAGACGAATAAAACGAGTTAGCTTCAAAATCCGTGCGATACACATCATTTAACTTTAAATCCATGCGAAATAGAAGGCTTAGCTTCAAATCCATGCGAGACAAATGATTTAGGTTCAGATACTTGCGATATAAGTGATATAGCTTCAAGTGCAGACGAAACAAACGAGTTAGCTTCAAATCCATGCGAAACAAATGATTTAGCTTCAAATCAATGCGATGTAGAAGGTTTAGCTTCATATCTATGCGAAACAAATGATTTAGCTTCGAACACTTGCGATATAAGTGATATAGCTTCAAATGCAGGGGAAACAAAAGAGTTAGCTTAAAAACCCTTCGAAAAATATGATTTAGCTGCAAATCAATGCGATGTAGAAGGTTTAGCTTCTAATCAATGCGATGTAGAAGGTTTAGCTTCAAATCCATGCGACACTTATGACTTAGCGTCAGATACATGCGATATAAGTGATATAGCTTCAAATGCACGAGAAACAAACGAGTTAGCTTCAAATCCAAGCGAAACATATGATTAAGCTTCAAATCAATGCTATGTAGAAGGATTAGCTTCAAATCCATGCAAAACAAATTATTTAGCTTCGAACACTTGCGATATAAGTGATATAGCTTCAAATGCAGGCGGAACAAACGAGTTAGCTACAAATCCATGCAAAACACATGATTTATCTGCAAATCAATGAGATGTAGTAGTTTTAGCTTCAAACACATGCGACGCAAATGATTCAGCTTCAGGTACTTGCGATATAAGTGCTATAGTTTTAAATGCAGACGAAACAAACGAGTTAGCTTCAAATCCATGCGGATCAAATGATTTAGCTTCAAGTACTTGGGATATAACTGATATAGCTTCAAATGCAGGAGAAACACACGAGTTAGCTTCAAATCCATGCAAGACACATGATTAAGCTTCAAATCAATGCTTTGTAGAAGGTTTAGCTTCAAATCCATGCAAAACAAATGATTTAGCTTCAAACACTTGCGATATAAGTGATATAGCTTCAAATGCAGGGGAAACAAAAGAGTTAGCTTAAAAACCCATGCGAAAAATATGATTTAGCTGCAAATCAATGCACTGTAGAAGGTTTAGCTTCAAATCCATCCGAAACACATAATTTAGCTTCAAATCAATGCGATGTAGAAGGTTTAGCTTCATATCTATGCGAAACAAATGATTTTGGTTCAGATACTTGCGATATAAGTTATATAGCTTCAATTGCAGACGCAACAAACGAGTTAGTTTCAGCTTCAATCGAAACACGTGATTTAGCTTCAAATCAAAGCGATGTAGAAGGTTTAGCTTCAAATCCATGCGACACAAATGATTTAGCATCAGATAAATGCGACATAAGTGATATAGCTTCAAATGCAGGAGAAACACACGAGTTAGTTTCAAATCCATGCAAAACACATGATTAAGCTTCAAATCAATGCGATGTAGAAGGTTTAGCTTCAAATCCATGCGACACTTATGACTTAGCGTCAGATACATGCGATATAAGTGATATAGCTTCAAATGCACGAGAAACAAACGAGTTAGCTTCAAATCTATGCGATGTATAAGGTTTAGATTCAAATCCATGCGGAACAAATGATTTAGCTTCAAATACTTGTGACATACATGATTTAGCTTCAACTGCATGCGAACCAATCGAGATAGCTTCAAATCCAGGCCAAAGACATGATTTGGCTTCAAAGCAATGCGATGTAGAAGGCTTAGATTCAAATCCATGCGATCAAATGCTTTAGCTTCAAATACTTGTGACATACATGGTTTAGCTTCAACTGCATGCGAACCAAACGAGATTGCTTCAAATGCAAGCCAAAGACAAGATTTAGCTTCTAATCAGTGCGAAGTAGAAGGCTTAGCTTCAAATCCATGCCAAACAAATGATTTATCACCAAATCAATGCGACGTAGAAGGATTAGCTTCAAATCCATGCGAAACGAATGATTTAGGTTCAGATACTTGCAATATAAGTGATATGGCTACAAATGCTGGAGAAACAAACGAGTTAGCTTCATATCCAAGCGAAACACACGATTTAGCTACAAATCAATGCGATGTAGATGGTTTAGCTTCAAATGAATGCAACACAAATGATTTAGCATCAGATACATGCCATATAAATGATATAGCTTCAAATGCAGACGAAACAAACGAGTTAGCTTCAACTTCAAGCGAAACACATGATTTAGCTTCAAATCAATGAGATGTACAAGGTTTAGCTTAAAAACCCTTCGAAACATATGATTTAGCTGCAAATCAATGCGATGTAGAAGGTTTAGCTTCATATTGATGCGAAACAAATGATTTAGGTTCAGATACTTGCGATATAGGTTATATATCTTCAATTGCAGACGAAACAAACGTGTTAGTTTCAGCTTCAATCGAAACACGTGATTTAGCTTCAAATCAATGCGATGTAGAAGGCTAAGCTTCAAATCCATGCGACACAAATGATTTAGCATCAGATAAATGCGATATAAGTGATATAGCTTCAAATGCAGGAGAAACACACGAGTTAGCTTCAAATCCATGCAAAACACATGATTAAGCTTCAAATCAATGCTATGTAGAAGGTTTAGATTCAAATCCATGCAATACAATTGATTTAGCTTCAAACACTTGCGATATAAGTGATATAGCTTCAAATGCTGGCGGAACAAACGAGTTAGCTTCAAATCCATGCGAAACACATGATTTAGCTGCAAATCAATGAGATGTAGAAGGTTTAGCTTCAAATCAATGCGATGAAGAAGGTTTAGCTTCAAATCCATGCGAAACAAATGATTTAGCTTCAATCACTTGGGATATAACTGATATAGCTTCAAATGCAGACGAATCAAATGAGTTAGCTTCAAAATCCATGCGATACACGTGATTTAGCTTCAAATCAATGCGACATGGAAGGCTTAGCTCCAAATCCATGCGACACAAATGATTTAGCATCAGATACATGCGATATAAGTGGTATAGCTTCAAATGCAGGAGAAACACACGAGATAGCTTCAAATCCATGCAAAACACATGATTAAGCTTCAAATCAATGCTATGTAGAAGGTTTAGATTCAAATCCATGCAAAACAATTGATTTAGCTTCAAACACTTGCGATATAAGTGAAATAGCTTCAAATGCAGGCGGAACAAACGAGTTAGCTTCAAATCAATGCGAAACACATGATTTAGTTGCAAATCAATGAGATGTAGAAGGTTTAGCTTCAAATCCATGCGACGCAAATGATTCAGCTTCAGGTACTTGCGATATAAGTGCTATAGTTTTAAATGCAGACGAAACAAACGAGTTAGCTTCAAATCCATGCGGATCAAATGATTTAGCTTCAAATACTTGGGATATAACTGATATAGCTTCAAATGCAGGAGAAACACACGAGTTAGCTTCAAATCCATGCAAGACACATGATTAAGCTTCAAATCAATGCTTTGTAGAAGGTTTAGCTTCAGATCCATGCAAAACAAATGATTTAGCTTCAAACACTTGCGATATAAGTGATATAGCTTCAAATGCAGGGGAAACAAAAGAGTTAGCTTAAAAACCCATGCGAAAAATATGATTTAGCTGCAAATCAATCCACTGTAGAAGGTTTAGCTTCAAATCCATCCGAAACACATAATTTAGCTTCAAATCAATGCGATGTAGAAGGTTTAGCTTCATGTCTATGCGAAACAAATGATTTAGGTTCAGATACTTGCGATATAAGTTATATAGCTTCAATTGCAGACGAAACAAACGAGTAAGTTTCAGCTTCAATCGAAACACGTGATTTAGCTTCAAATGAAAGCGATGTAGAAGGCTTAGCTTCAAATCCATGCGACACAAATGATTTAGCATCAGATAAATGCGATATAAGTGATATAGCTTCAAATGCAGGAGAAACACACGAGTTAGCTTCAAATCCATGCAAAACACATGATTAAGCTTCAAATCAATGCTATGTAGAAGGTTTAGATTCAAATCCATGCAAACCAAATGATTTAGCATCAGATAAATGCGATATAAGTGATATAGCTTCAAATGCAGGAGAAACACACGAGTTAGTTTCAAATCCATGCAAAACACATGATTGAGCTTCAAATCAATGCTATGTAGAAGGTTTAGATTCAAATCCATGCAATACAATTGATTTAGATTCAAACACTTGCGATATAAGTGATATAGCTTCAAATGCATTCGGAACAAACGAGTTAGCTTCAAATCCAAGCGAAACACATGATTTAGCTGCAAATCAATGAGATGTAGAAGGTTTAGCTTCAAATCAATGCGAAACAAATGATTTAGCTTCAAATCAATGCGATGAAGAAGGTTTAGCTTCAAATCCATGAGAAACAAATGATTTAGCTTCAATCACTTGGGATATAACTGATATAGCTTCAAATGCAGACGAATCAAATGAGTTAGCTTCAAAATCCATGCAATACACGTGATTTAGCTTCAAATCAATGCGACATGGAAGGCTTAGCACCAAATCCATGCGACACAAATGATTTAGCATCAGATACATGCGATATAAGTGGTATAGCTTCAAATGCAGGAGAAACACACGAGATAGCTTCAAATCCATGCACAACACATGATTAAGCTTCACATCAATGCTATGTAGAAGGTTTAGCTTCAAATCCATGCGACGCAAATGATTCAGCTTCAGGTACTTGCGATATAAGTGCTATAGTTTTAAATGCAGACGAAACAAACGAGTTAGCTTCAAATCCATGCGGATCAAATGATTTAGCTTCAAATACTTGAGATATAAGTGATATAGCTTCAAATGCAGGAGAAACACACGAGTTAGCTTCAGATCCATGCAAAACACACGATTAAGCTACAAATCAATGCTATGTAGAAGGTTTAGCTTCAAATCCATGCGACATAAATGATTTAGCTTCAGATACTTGCGATATAAGTGATATAGCTTCAAATGCAGGCGGAACAAACTAGTTAGCTTCAAATCCATGCGAAACACATGATTTAGCTGCAAATCAATGAGATGTAGAAGGTTTAGCTTCAAATCCATGCGACGCAAATGATTCAGCTTCAGGTACTTGCGATATAAGTGCTATAGTTTTAAATGCAGACGAAACAAACGAGTTAGCTTCAAATCCATGCGGATCAAATGATTTAGCTTCAAATACTTGCGATATAAGTGATATATCTTCAAATGCATGCGAAACAAACGAGTTAGCTTAATAACCCATGAAAAAAATATGATTTACCTGCAAATTAATGCGATCTAGAAGGTTTAGCTTCAAATACATGCAGTAGACAAGATTTAGCTTCAAATCAATGCGATGTAGAAGGTTTAGCTCCAAAATCCATGCGATACACTTGATTTAGCTTCAAATCGATGCAACGTAGAAGGCTTAGCTTCAAATCCATGCGACACAAATGATTTAGCATCAGATAAATGCGATATAAGTGATATAGCTTCAAATGCAGGAGAAACACACAAGTTGGCTTCAAATCCATGCAAAACACATGATTAAGCTTCAAATCAATGCTATGTAGAAGGTTTAGATTCAAATCCATGCAAAACAATTGATTTAGCTTCAAAAACTTGCGATATAAGTGATATAGCTTCAAATGCAGGCGGAACAAACGAGTTAGCTTCAAATCCATGCAAAACACATGATTTAGCTTCAAATCAATGAGATGTAGAAGGTTTAGCTTCAAATTAATGCGAAACACATGATTTAGCTTCAAATCAATGAGATGTAGAAGGTTTAGCTTCAAATCCATGAGAAACAAATGATTTAGCTTCAATAACTTGGGATATAACTGATACAGCTTCAAATGCAGTCGAATTAAACGAGTTAGCTTCAAAATCCATGCGATACACATGATTTAGCTTCAAATCAATGCGACGTGGAAGGCTTAGCTTCAAATTCATGCGAAACCATTGATTTAGCATCAGATACATGCGATATAAGTGATATAGCTTCAAGTGCAGGAGAAACACACGAGTTAGCTTCAAATCCATGCAAACCACACGATTAAGCTACAAATCAATGTTATGTAGAAGGTTTAGCTTCAAATCCATGCGACATCAATGATTTAGCATCAGATACTTGCGATATAAGTGATATAGCTTCAAATGCAGGCGGAACAAACTAGTTAGCTTCAAATCCATGCGAAACACATGATTTAGCTGCAAATCAATGAAATGTAGAAGGTTTAGATTCAAATGAATGCAACACAAATGATTTAGCTTCGAACACTTGCGATATAAGTGATATAGCTTCAAATGCAGACGGAACAAACGAGTTAGCTACAGATCCATGCGAAACACATGATTTATCTGCAAATCAATGAGATGTAGGAGGTTTAGCTTCAAACACATGCGACGCAAATGATTCAGCTTCAGGTACTTGCGATATAAGTGCTATAGTTTTAAATGCAGACGAAACAAACGAGTTAGCTTCAAATCCATGCGGATCAAATGATTTAGCTTCAAATACTTGGGATATAACTGATATAGCTTCAAATGCAGGAGAAACACACGAGTTAGCTTCAAATCCATGCAAGACACATGATTAAGCTTCAAATCAATGCTTTGTAGAAGGTTTAGCTTCAAATCCATGCAAAACAAATGATTTAGCTTCAAACACTTGCGATATAAGTGATATAGCTTCAAATGCAGGGGAAACAAAAGAGTTAGCTTAAAAACCCATGCGAAAAATATGATTTAGCTGCAAATCAATCCACTGTAGAAGGTTTAGCTTCAAATCCATCCGAAACACATAATTTAGCTTCAAATCAATGCGATGTAGAAGGTTTAGCTTCATGTCTATGCGAAACAAATGATTTAGGTTCAGATACTTGCGATATAAGTTATATAGCTTCAATTGCAGACGAAACAAACGAGTAAGTTTCAGCTTCAATCGAAACACGTGATTTAGCTTCAAATGAAAGCGATGTAGAAGGCTTAGCTTCAAATCCATGCGACACAAATGATTTAGCATCAGATAAATGCGATATAAGTGATATAGCTTCAAATGCAGGAGAAACACACGAGTTAGCTTCAAATCCATGCAAAACACATGATTAAGCTTCAAATCAATGCTATGTAGAAGGTTTAGCTTCAAATCCATGCAAACCAAATGATTTAGCATCAGATAAATGCGATATAAGTGATATAGCTTCAAATGCAGGAGAAACACACGAGTTAGTTTCAAATCCATGCAAAACACATGATTGAGCTTCAAATCAATGCTATGTAGAAGGTTTAGATTCAAATCCATGCAATACAATTGATTTAGATTCAAACACTTGCGATATAAGTAATATAGCTTCAAATGCATTCGGAACAAACGAGTTAGCTTCAAATCCAAGCGAAACACATGATTTAGCTGCAAATCAATGAGATGTAGAAGGTTTAGCTTCAAATCAATGCGAAACAAATGATTTAGCTTCAAATCAATGCGATGAAGAAGGTTTAGCTTCAAATCCATGAGAAACAAATGATTTAGCTTCAATCACTTGGGATATAACTGATATAGCTTCAAATGCAGACGAATCAAATGAGTTAGCTTCAAAATCCATGCAATACACGTGATTTAGCTTCAAATCAATGCGACATGGAAGGCTTAGCACCAAATCCATGCGACACAAATGATTTAGCATCAGATACATGCGATATAAGTGGTATAGCTTCAAATGCAGGAGAAACACACGAGATAGCTTCAAATCCATGCACAACACATGATTAAGCTTCACATCAATGCTATGTAGAAGGTTTAGCTTCAAATCCATGCGACGCAAATGATTCAGCTTCAGGTACTTGCGATATAAGTGCTATAGTTTTAAATGCCGACGAAACAAACGAGTTAGCTTCAAATCCATGCGGATCAAATGATTTAGCTTCAAACACTTGGGATATAATTGATATATCTTCAAATGCAGTCGAAACAAACGAGTTATCTTCAAATCCATGCGAAACAAATGATTTAGCTTCAAACACTTGGGATATAGGTGATATAGCTTCAAGTGCAGTCGAAACAAACGAGTTAGGTTCGAATCCAAGAGAATCACATGATTTAACTTCAAATAAATGCGATGTAGAAGGTTTAGCTTCAAATGCAGGCGAAACAAATGATTTAGCTTCAAACACTTGGGATATAAGTGATATAGCTTCAAATGCAGTCGAAACAAACGAGTTAGCTTCAAATCCATGCAAAACACATGGTTAAGCTTCAAATCAATGCTATGTAGAAGGTTTAGATTCAAATCCATGCGAAACTCATGATTTAGCTTCAAATCAATGCGATGTGGAAGGTTTAGCTTCAAATCCATGCGAAACAAATGATATAGCTTCAAACACTTGGGATATATTTGATAAAGCTTCAAATGCAGTCGAAACAAACGAGTTAGCTTCAAATCCATGCGACACAAATGATTTTGCTCCAGATACTTGCGATCTAAGTGATATAGCTTTAAATGCAGACGAATCAAACGAGTTAGCTTCAAAATCCATGCGATACACATGATTTAGCATCAAATCAATGCGATGTACAACGTTTAGCTTCAAATCCAAGCGAAACACATGATTTAGCTTCAGATACTTGCGATATGAGTAATATAGCTCCGAATGCAGATTATACAAAGGAGTTAGTTTCATATCCAAGCGAAACACATGATTTAGCTTCAAACCAATGCGATGTAGAAGGTTTAGCTTCAAATCCATGCGAAACAAATGATTTAGCATCAAACACTTGGAATATGAGTGATATAGCTTCAAATGCAGACGAAACAATCGAGTTAGCTTCAAATACAAGTGAAACCAGCTCCAAATCATTTAGCTCCAAATCAATGCGATGTAGAAGGTTTAGCTTCAAATCCATGTAAAACACATGATTGTGCTTCGAATCAATGCTATGTAGAAGGTTTAGATTCAAATCCATGCGACACAAATGATTTAGATTCAGATACTTGCGATAGGTGATATAGCATGAAATGCAAGCGAAACGAACGAGTTAGCTTCAAATCCATGCGAAACACATGATTTAGTTTCAAATCAATGCGGCGTAGAAGGCTTAGATTCAAATCCATGCGAAACGAATTGTTTAGCTTCAAATAGCTGTGATATACATGATTTAGCTTCAACTGCATGTGAAACAGACGTGTTAACTTCAAATTCAAGCGAAATATATGATTTAGCTTCAAATCAATGTGAAGTAGAAGGTTTAGCTTCAAATCCATGCAAAACAAATGATTTAGCTTCAAATACTTGTGATATACATGATTCAGGTTCAACTGCATGCGAAACAAACGAGTTAGCTTCAAATCCACGCGAATAACATGATTTCGCTTCAAATCAATGCGAAGTAGAAGGCTTAGCTACAAATACATGAGAAACAAATGATTTAGTTCAAATACTTGTGATATACATGATTTAGCTGCAACTGCATGCGAAACAAACGAGTAGCTTCAAATCCATGCGAAAAACATGATTTAGCTTCAAATCAATGCGAACTAGAAGGCTTAGTTTCAAATCCATGCGAAACGAATAGTTTAGATTCAAATACCCGTTTTATACATTACTTAGCATCAACTGCATGCGTAACAAACGAGTTAGCTTCAAATCCAAGCGAACACATGATTCAGATTCTAATCAATGCGAAGTAGAAGGATTAGCTTCAAATCCATGCCAAACAAATGGTTCAGCTTCAAATACTTGTGATATACACGGTTTAGCTTCAACTGCATTCTAAACAAATGAGTTAGTTACACATCCATGCACAACACATGATTTATCATCAAATCATGCAGGCGAAACAATCGAGTTAGCTTCAAATCCATGCGGATCAAATGATTTAGATTCAAATACTTGGGATATAACTGATATAGCTTCAAATGCAGGAGAAACACACGAGTTAGCTTCAAATCCATGCAAGACACATGATTAAGCTTCAAATCAATGCTTTGTAGAAGGTTTAGCTTCAAATCCATGCAAAACAAATGATTTAGCTTCAAACACTTACGATATAAGTGATATAGCTTCGAATGCAGGGGAACAAAAGAGTTAGCTTAAAAACCCATGCGAAAAATATGATTTAGCTGCAAATCAATGCACTGTAGAAGGTTTAGCTTCAAATCCATCCGAAACACATAATTTAGCTTCAAATCAATGAGATGTAGAAGGTTTAGCTTCATATCTATGCGAAACAAATGATTTAGGTTCAGATACTTGCGATATAAGTTATATAGCTTCAATTGCAGACGAAACAAACGAGTTAGTTTCAGCTTCAATCGAAACACGTGATTTAGCTTCAAATCAAAGCGATGTAGAAGGCTTAGTTTCAAATCCATGCGAAACGAATGGTTTAGCTTCATATTCTCGTTTTATACATTACTAAGCTTCAACTACATGCGAAACAAACGAGTTAGATTCAAATCCAAGCGAACACGTGATTCAGATTCAAATCAATGCGAAGTAGAAGGCTTAGCTTCAAATCGATGCGTAACAAATGGTTTAGCTTCAAATTCTCGTGATATAGATGATTTATCTTCAACTGCATGCGAAACAAACGAGTTAGCTTCAAATCCAAGCGAAATACAGTTTAAAATCAATGCTAAGTATAAGGCTTAGCTTCAAATCCACGCGAAACGAATGGTTTAGTTCCAAATACCTGTGATATACATGATTTAGCTTCAACTGCATGTGAAACAGACGTGTTAACTTCAAAGTCAAGCGAAAGATATGATTTAGCTTCAAATCAATGCGAAGTAGAAGGCTTAGCTCCAAATGAATGCAAAACAAATGGTTTAGCTTCAAATATTTGTGATATACATGATTTAGATTCAACTGCATGCGAAACAAACGAGTTAGCTACAAATCCAAGCGAAACACATGATTTAGCTTCTAATCAATTAGATGTAGAAGGCTTAGCTTCAAATACATGAGAAACAAATGGTTTAGCTTCAAATTCTCGTGATATAGATGATTTATCTTCAACTGCATGCGAAACAAACGAGTCAGCTTCAAATCCAAGCGAAACACATGATTCAGCCTCAAATCAATGCGATATAGAAGGCTTAGCGTCAAATCGATGCGAAACAAATGGTATAGCTTCAAATACTTGTGATATACATGATTCAGGTTCAACTGCATGCGAAACAAACGAGTTAGTTTCAAATCCAAAGGAAACACATCATTTAGCTTCAAATCAATGCGAAGTTGGAGGCTTATCAGCAAATCAATGTGAAACAAATGGTTCAACTTTGAATACTTGTGATATACATGATTTAGTTTCAACTGCGTGCGAAACAAACGAGTTAGCTTCAAAACCCCGTGAAACACATGATTCAGTTTCAAATCAATGTGAAGTAGAAGGCTTAGCTTCAAATCCATGCCAAACAAATGGTTCAGCTTCAAATACTTGTGATATACATGATTTAGCTTCAACTGTATTCAAAACAAACGAGTTAACTTCACATCCATGCGAAACACATGATTTAACTTCAAATTCATGCGAAGTAGAAGGCTTACCTTCAAATCCATGCGAATCGAATGGTTTAGCTTCAAATACTTGTGGTATACACGATTTAGCTTCAACTGCTTGCGAAATAAATGAGTTAGCTTCAAATCCAAGCGATACACATGATTCAGTTTCAAATCAACGCGAAGTAGACGTATTAGCTTCAAATCAATGCGAAACAAATGGTTTAGTTTCAAATTGTCGAGATATAGATGATTTATCTTCAACTGCATGCGAAACAAACGAGTTAGATTCAAATCCAAGCGAAACACATGATGTAGTTTCAAATCAAAGCGAAGTAGAAGGCTTAGCTTCAAATCCATGCCAAACAAATGGTTAAGCTGCAAATACTTGTGATATACATGAATTAGCTTGAATTGCAGGCGAAACAAACGAGTTAGCTTAAAATCCATGCGAAACACATGATTTAGCTTCAAATACTTGTGCTATACATGATTTAGCTTCAACTGCATGCGAAACAAACGAGTTAGCTTCAGATCAATGCGAAGTAGAAGACTTATCTTCGAATCAATGCGAAACAAATGGTTTAGCTTCAAATACTTGTGCTATACATGATTTAGCTTCATCTGCATGCGAAACAAACGAGTTAGCTTCAAATCCAAACGAAACACATGATTTAGCTTCAAATAAATGCGAAGTAGAAGGCTTATCTTCGAATCCACGCGTAACAAATGGTTTAGCTTTAAATACTTGTGATATACATGATTCATCTTCAAATGCATGCGAAACAAACGAGATAGCTTCAAATCCAAGCGAAACACATGATTTAGCTTCCAATCAATGCGGATTAGAAGGCTCAGGTTCAAATCCATGCGAAACAAATAGTTTAGTTACAAATACTTGTGATATACATGAATTAGCTTGAACTGCAGGCGAAACAAACGAGTTAGCTTAAAATCCATGCGAAACACATGATTTATCTTCAAATTCATTCGAAGCACATGGTTTAGTTTAATATTCATGCGGAACAATTGTTTCAGCTTCAAAAACTTGTGACACACATGATTTAGCTTCAACTGCATGCGAAACAAACGAGTTAGCTTCAAATCCAAAGGAAACACATCATTTAACTTCAAATCAATGCGAAGTAGAAGGCTTAGCACCAAATCAATGTGAAACAAATGGTTTAACTTTAAATACTTGTGATATCCATGATTTAGTTTCAACTGCATGCGAAACAAACGAGTTCAGCTTCAAATCCCAGTGAAACACACGATTCAGTTTCAAATCAAAGCGAAGTAGAAGGCTTAGCATCAAATCCATGCGAAACAAATGGTTTAGCTTCAAATAATAGTGATATAGATGAGGTAGCTTCAACTGCATGCGAAACAATCGAGTTAGCTTCAAATCCATGCGAAACACATGATTTAGCTTCAAATAAATGCGAAGTGGAAGGCTTAGACCCAAATCCACGCGAAACAGATGGTTTAGCATCAAATTCTTGTTTTATACACGGATTAGCTTCAACTGCATTCGAAACAAACGAGTTAGCTTCAAAACCATGCGAAACACATGATTTACCTTCAAATCAATGCGAAGTAGAATGCTTAGCACCAAATCAATGTGAAACAAATTGTTTAGCATTAAATACTTGTGATATACATGATTCAGTTTCAACGTCATGCGAAACAAACGAGTTGGCTTCAAATCCCAGCTTAGCACATCATTCAATTTCAAATCAAAGCGAAGTACAATGCTTAGCTTCAAATCCATGCCAAACAAATGGTTCAGCTTCAAATACTTGTGATATACACGGTTTAGCTTCAACTGCATTCGAAACAAACGAGTTAGTTTCAAAACCATGCGAAACACATGATTTACCTTCAAATCAATGCGAAGTAGAAGGCTTATCTTCGAATCCATGCGTAACAAATGGTTTAGCTTTAAATACTTTTGATATACATGATTTAGCTTCAACTGCATGCGAAACAAACGAGTTAGTTTCAAATCCCCGTGAAACACATGATTCAGTTTCAAATTAAAGTGTAGTAGAAGGCTTAGCTGCAAATCCATGCCAAACAAATGGTTCAGCTTCAAATACTTGTGATATACATGATTTAGCTTCAACTGTATGCAAAACAAACGAGTTAACTTCACATCCATGCGAAACACATGATTTAACTTCAAATTCATGCGAAGTAGAAGGCTTACCTTCAAATCCATGCGAAACGAATGGTTTAGCTTCAAATACTTGTTTTATACACGGATTAGCTTCAACTGCATTCGAAACAAACGAGTTAGTTTCAAAACCATGCGAAACACATGATTTACCTTCAAATCAATGAGAAGTAGAAGGCTTAGCTTCAAATCCATGCGAGACGAATGGATTAGCTTCAAATACTTGTTTTATACACGGATTAGCTTCAACTGCATTCGAAACAAACGAGTTAGCTTCAAAACCATGCGAAACACATGATTTACCTTCAAATCAATGCGAAGTAGAATGCTTAGCACCAAATCAATGTGAAACAAATTGTTTAGCATTAAATACTTGTGATATACATGATTCAGTTTCAACGTCATGCGAAACAAACGAGTTAGCTTCAAATCCCAGCTTAGCACATCATTCAATTTCAAATCAAAGCGAAGTACAATGCTTAGCTTCAAATCCATGCCAAACAAATGGTTCAGCTTCAAATACTTGTGATATACACGGTTTAGCTTCAACTGCATTCGAAACAAACGAGTTAGTTTCAAAACCATGCGAAACACATGATTTACCTTCAAATCAATGCGAAGTAGAAGGCTTAGCTTCAAATCTATGCGAAACAAATGGGTTAGCTTCAAATACTTGTGATATACATGATTTAGCTTCAGCTGCATGCGAAAAAAATGAGTTAGCCTCAAATCCAAGCGAGACACATGATTTAACTTCAAATTCATGCGAAGTAGAAGGCTTACCTTCAAATCCATGCGAAACGAATGGTTTAGCTTCAAATACTTGTTTTATACACGGATTAGCTTCAACTGCATTCGAAACAAACGAGTTAGTTTCAAAACCATGCGAAACACATGATTTACCTTCAAATCAATGAGAAGTAGAAGGCTTAGCTTCAAATCCACGCGAAACAAATGGTTTAGCTTCAAATACTTGTGGTATACACGATTTAGCTTCAACTACATGCGAAACAAACGAGTTAGATTCAAATCCAAGCGAACACGTGATTCAGATTCTAATCAATGCGAAGTAGAAGGATTAGCTTCAAATCCATGCCAAACAAATGGTTCAGCTTCAAATACTTGTGATATACACGGTTTAGCTTCAACTGCATTCTAAACAAATGAGTTAGTTACACATCCATGCACAACACATGATTTATCATCAAATCATGCAGGCGAAACAATCGAGTTAGCTTCAAATCCATGCGGATCAAATGATTTAGATTCAAATACTTGGGATATAACTGATATAGCTTCAAATGCAGGAGAAACACACGAGTTAGCTTCAAATCCATGCAAGACACATGATTAAGCTTCAAATCAATGCTTTGTAGAAGGTTTAGCTTCAAATCCATGCAAAACAAATGATTTAGCTTCAAACACTTACGATATAAGTGATATAGCTTCGAATGCAGGGGAACAAAAGAGTTAGCTTAAAAACCCATGCGAAAAATATGATTTAGCTGCAAATCAATGCACTGTAGAAGGTTTAGCTTCAAATCCATCCGAAACACATAATTTAGCTTCAAATCAATGAGATGTAGAAGGTTTAGCTTCATATCTATGCGAAACAAATGATTTAGGTTCAGATACTTGCGATATAAGTTATATAGCTTCAATTGCAGACGAAACAAACGAGTTAGTTTCAGCTTCAATCGAAACACGTGATTTAGCTTCAAATCAAAGCGATGTAGAAGGCTTAGTTTCAAATCCATGCGAAACGAATGGTTTAGCTTCATATTCTCGTTTTATACATTACTAAGCTTCAACTACATGCGAAACAAACGAGTTAGATTCAAATCCAAGCGAACACGTGATTCAGATTCAAATCAATGCGAAGTAGAAGGCTTAGCTTCAAATCGATGCGTAACAAATGGTTTAGCTTCAAATTCTCGTGATATAGATGATTTATCTTCAACTGCATGCGAAACAAACGAGTTAGCTTCAAATCCAAGCGAAATACAGTTTAAAATCAATGCTAAGTATAAGGCTTAGCTTCAAATCCACGCGAAACGAATGGTTTAGTTCCAAATACCTGTGATATACATGATTTAGCTTCAACTGCATGTGAAACAGACGTGTTAACTTCAAAGTCAAGCGAAAGATATGATTTAGCTTCAAATCAATGCGAAGTAGAAGGCTTAGCTCCAAATGAATGCAAAACAAATGGTTTAGCTTCAAATATTTGTGATATACATGATTTAGATTCAACTGCATGCGAAACAAACGAGTTAGCTACAAATCCAAGCGAAACACATGATTTAGCTTCTAATCAATTAGATGTAGAAGGCTTAGCTTCAAATACATGAGAAACAAATGGTTTAGCTTCAAATTCTCGTGATATAGATGATTTATCTTCAACTGCATGCGAAACAAACGAGTCAGCTTCAAATCCAAGCGAAACACATGATTCAGCCTCAAATCAATGCGATATAGAAGGCTTAGCGTCAAATCGATGCGAAACAAATGGTATAGCTTCAAATACTTGTGATATACATGATTCAGGTTCAACTGCATGCGAAACAAACGAGTTAGTTTCAAATCCAAAGGAAACACATCATTTAGCTTCAAATCAATGCGAAGTTGGAGGCTTATCAGCAAATCAATGTGAAACAAATGGTTCAACTTTGAATACTTGTGATATACATGATTTAGTTTCAACTGCGTGCGAAACAAACGAGTTAGCTTCAAAACCCCGTGAAACACATGATTCAGTTTCAAATCAATGTGAAGTAGAAGGCTTAGCTTCAAATCCATGCCAAACAAATGGTTCAGCTTCAAATACTTGTGATATACATGATTTAGCTTCAACTGTATTCAAAACAAACGAGTTAACTTCACATCCATGCGAAACACATGATTTAACTTCAAATTCATGCGAAGTAGAAGGCTTACCTTCAAATCCATGCGAATCGAATGGTTTAGCTTCAAATACTTGTGGTATACACGATTTAGCTTCAACTGCTTGCGAAATAAATGAGTTAGCTTCAAATCCAAGCGATACACATGATTCAGTTTCAAATCAACGCGAAGTAGACGTATTAGCTTCAAATCAATGCGAAACAAATGGTTTAGTTTCAAATTGTCGAGATATAGATGATTTATCTTCAACTGCATGCGAAACAAACGAGTTAGATTCAAATCCAAGCGAAACACATGATGTAGTTTCAAATCAAAGCGAAGTAGAAGGCTTAGCTTCAAATCCATGCCAAACAAATGGTTAAGCTGCAAATACTTGTGATATACATGAATTAGCTTGAATTGCAGGCGAAACAAACGAGTTAGCTTAAAATCCATGCGAAACACATGATTTAGCTTCAAATACTTGTGCTATACATGATTTAGCTTCAACTGCATGCGAAACAAACGAGTTAGCTTCAGATCAATGCGAAGTAGAAGACTTATCTTCGAATCAATGCGAAACAAATGGTTTAGCTTCAAATACTTGTGCTATACATGATTTAGCTTCATCTGCATGCGAAACAAACGAGTTAGCTTCAAATCCAAACGAAACACATGATTTAGCTTCAAATAAATGCGAAGTAGAAGGCTTATCTTCGAATCCACGCGTAACAAATGGTTTAGCTTTAAATACTTGTGATATACATGATTCATCTTCAAATGCATGCGAAACAAACGAGATAGCTTCAAATCCAAGCGAAACACATGATTTAGCTTCCAATCAATGCGGATTAGAAGGCTCAGGTTCAAATCCATGCGAAACAAATAGTTTAGTTACAAATACTTGTGATATACATGAATTAGCTTGAACTGCAGGCGAAACAAACGAGTTAGCTTAAAATCCATGCGAAACACATGATTTATCTTCAAATTCATTCGAAGCACATGGTTTAGTTTAATATTCATGCGGAACAATTGTTTCAGCTTCAAAAACTTGTGACACACATGATTTAGCTTCAACTGCATGCGAAACAAACGAGTTAGCTTCAAATCCAAAGGAAACACATCATTTAACTTCAAATCAATGCGAAGTAGAAGGCTTAGCACCAAATCAATGTGAAACAAATGGTTTAACTTTAAATACTTGTGATATCCATGATTTAGTTTCAACTGCATGCGAAACAAACGAGTTCAGCTTCAAATCCCAGTGAAACACACGATTCAGTTTCAAATCAAAGCGAAGTAGAAGGCTTAGCATCAAATCCATGCGAAACAAATGGTTTAGCTTCAAATAATAGTGATATAGATGAGGTAGCTTCAACTGCATGCGAAACAATCGAGTTAGCTTCAAATCCATGCGAAACACATGATTTAGCTTCAAATAAATGCGAAGTGGAAGGCTTAGACCCAAATCCACGCGAAACAGATGGTTTAGCATCAAATTCTTGTTTTATACACGGATTAGCTTCAACTGCATTCGAAACAAACGAGTTAGCTTCAAAACCATGCGAAACACATGATTTACCTTCAAATCAATGCGAAGTAGAATGCTTAGCACCAAATCAATGTGAAACAAATTGTTTAGCATTAAATACTTGTGATATACATGATTCAGTTTCAACGTCATGCGAAACAAACGAGTTGGCTTCAAATCCCAGCTTAGCACATCATTCAATTTCAAATCAAAGCGAAGTACAATGCTTAGCTTCAAATCCATGCCAAACAAATGGTTCAGCTTCAAATACTTGTGATATACACGGTTTAGCTTCAACTGCATTCGAAACAAACGAGTTAGTTTCAAAACCATGCGAAACACATGATTTACCTTCAAATCAATGCGAAGTAGAAGGCTTATCTTCGAATCCATGCGTAACAAATGGTTTAGCTTTAAATACTTTTGATATACATGATTTAGCTTCAACTGCATGCGAAACAAACGAGTTAGTTTCAAATCCCCGTGAAACACATGATTCAGTTTCAAATTAAAGTGTAGTAGAAGGCTTAGCTGCAAATCCATGCCAAACAAATGGTTCAGCTTCAAATACTTGTGATATACATGATTTAGCTTCAACTGTATGCAAAACAAACGAGTTAACTTCACATCCATGCGAAACACATGATTTAACTTCAAATTCATGCGAAGTAGAAGGCTTACCTTCAAATCCATGCGAAACGAATGGTTTAGCTTCAAATACTTGTTTTATACACGGATTAGCTTCAACTGCATTCGAAACAAACGAGTTAGTTTCAAAACCATGCGAAACACATGATTTACCTTCAAATCAATGAGAAGTAGAAGGCTTAGCTTCAAATCCATGCGAGACGAATGGATTAGCTTCAAATACTTGTTTTATACACGGATTAGCTTCAACTGCATTCGAAACAAACGAGTTAGCTTCAAAACCATGCGAAACACATGATTTACCTTCAAATCAATGCGAAGTAGAATGCTTAGCACCAAATCAATGTGAAACAAATTGTTTAGCATTAAATACTTGTGATATACATGATTCAGTTTCAACGTCATGCGAAACAAACGAGTTAGCTTCAAATCCCAGCTTAGCACATCATTCAATTTCAAATCAAAGCGAAGTACAATGCTTAGCTTCAAATCCATGCCAAACAAATGGTTCAGCTTCAAATACTTGTGATATACACGGTTTAGCTTCAACTGCATTCGAAACAAACGAGTTAGTTTCAAAACCATGCGAAACACATGATTTACCTTCAAATCAATGCGAAGTAGAAGGCTTAGCTTCAAATCTATGCGAAACAAATGGGTTAGCTTCAAATACTTGTGATATACATGATTTAGCTTCAGCTGCATGCGAAAAAAATGAGTTAGCCTCAAATCCAAGCGAGACACATGATTTAACTTCAAATTCATGCGAAGTAGAAGGCTTACCTTCAAATCCATGCGAAACGAATGGTTTAGCTTCAAATACTTGTTTTATACACGGATTAGCTTCAACTGCATTCGAAACAAACGAGTTAGTTTCAAAACCATGCGAAACACATGATTTACCTTCAAATCAATGAGAAGTAGAAGGCTTAGCTTCAAATCCACGCGAAACAAATGGTTTAGCTTCAAATACTTGTGGTATACACGATTTAGCTTCAACTACATGCGAAACAAACGAGTTAGATTCAAATCCAAGCGAACACGTGATTCAGATTCAAATCAATGCCAACTAGAAGGCTTAGTTTCAAATCCATGCGAAACGAATAGTTTAGCTTCAAATTCTCGTTTTATAGATTACTTAGCTTCAACTACATGCGAAACAAACGAGTTAGATTCAAATCCAAGCGAACACGTGATTCAGATTCAAATCATGCGAAGTAGAAGGCTTAGCTTCAAATCCAGGCGTAACAAATGGTTTAGCTTCAGATACTTGTGATAAACATGATTTAGCTTCAACTGGATGCCAAACAAACGAGATGGCTACATGTCCATGCGAAACACAAGATTTAGATTCAAATTCATTCGAAAAACGTGGTTTAACTTATTATTCATGCCAAACAAATAGATCAGCTTCAAATACTTGTGATATACATGATTTAGCTTCAACTCTACGCGAAACTAACGAGTTAGCTTCAAACCATGCGGAACACATGATTTAGCTACAAATCAATGCGAACAGGAAGGCTTAGTTTCAAATTCATGCGAAACGAATAGTTTAGCTTCATATCCTTGTTTTATACATTACTTAGCTTCAACTGCATGCGAAACAAACGAGTTAGCTTCAAATCCAAACGAAACACATGATTTAGCTTCAAATAAATGCGAAGTAGAAGGCTTATCTTCGAATCCATGCGTCACAAATGGTTTAGCTTTAAATACTTTTGATATACATGATTTAGCTTCAACTGCATGCGAAACAAACGAGTTAGCTTCAAATCCCCGTGAAACACATGATTCAGTTTCAAATTAAAGTGAAGTAGAAGGCTTAGCTGCAAATCCATGCCAAACAAATGGTTCAGCTTCAAATACTTGTGATATACATGATTTAGCTTAACTGTATGCAAAACAAACGAGTTAACTTCACATCCATGCGAAACACATGATTTAACTTCAAATTCATGCGAAGTAGAAGGCTTACCTTCAAATCCATGCGAAACGAATGGTTTAGCTTCAAATAATTGTTTTATACACGGATTAGCTTCAACTGCATTCGAAACAAACGAGTTAGTTTCAAAACCATGCGAAACACATGATTTACCTTCAAATCAATGAGAAGTAGAAGGCTTAGCTTCAAATCCATGCGAGACGAATGGATTAGCTTCAAATACTTGCTTTATACACGGATTAGCTTCAACTGCATTCGAAACAAACGAGTTAGCTTCAAAACCATGCGAAACACATGATTTACCTTCAAATCAATGCGAAGTAGAATGCTCAGCACCAAATCAATGTGAAACAAATTGTTTAGCATTAAATACTTGTGATATACATGATTCAGTTTCAACGTCATGCGAAACAAACGAGTTAGCTTCAAATCCCAGCTTAGCACATCATTCAATTTCAAATCAAAGCGAAGTACAATGCTTAGCTTCAAATCCATGCCAAACAAATGGTTCAGCTTCAAATACTTGTGATATACACGGTTTAGCTTCAACTGCATTCGAAACAAACGAGTTAGTTTCAAAACCATGCGAAACACATGATTTACCTTCAAATCAATGCGAAGTAGAAGGCTTAGCTTCAAATCTATGCGAAACAAATGGGTTAGCTTCAAATACTTGTGATATACATGATTTAGCTTCAGCTGCATGCGAAAAAAATGAGTTAGCCTCAAATCCAAGCGAGACACATGATTCAGCTTCAAATCAATGCGAAGTAGACGGCTTAGCTTCACATCCATGCGAAACAAATGGTTTAGCTTCAAATACTTGTGATATAAATGATTTAGTTTCAACAGCAAGCGAAACAAACGAGTTAACTTCACATCCATGCGAAACAAATGATTTAGCTTCAAATTCATTCGAAGCACATGGTTTAGCTTAATATTCATGCGGGACAAATGTTACTGCTTCAAATACTTGTGACATACATGATTTAGCTTCAACTGCATGCGAAACAAACGAGTTAGCTTCAAATCCCCGTGAAACACATGATTCAGTTTCAAATCAAAGTGAAGTAGAAGGCTTAGCTGCAAATCCATGCCAAACAAATGGTTCAGCTTCAAATGCTTGTGATATACATGATTTAGCTTCAACTGTATGCAAAACAAACGAGTTAACTTCACATCCATGCGAAACACATGATTTAACTTCAAATTCATGCGAAGTAGAAGGCTTACTTTCAAATCCATGCGAAACGAATGGTTTAGCTTCAAATACTTGTTTTATACACGGATTAGCTTCAACTGCATTCGAAACAAACGAGTTAGTTTCAAAACCATGCGAAACACATGATTTACATTCAAATCAATGAGAAGTAGAAGGCTTAGCTTCAAATCCACGCGAAACAAATGGTTTAGCTTCAAATACTTGTGGTATACACGATTTAGCTTCAACTACATGCGAAACAAACGAGTTAGATTCAAATCCAAGCGAACACGTGATTCAGATTCAAATCAATGCCAACTAGAAGGCTTAGTTTCAAATCCATGCGAAACGAATAGTTTAGCTTCAAATTCTCGTTTTATAGATTACTTAGCTTCAACTACATGCGAAACAAACGAGTTAGATTCAAATCCAAGCGAACACGTGATTCAGATTCAAATCAATGCGAAGTAGAAGGCTTAGCTTCAAATCCAGGCGTAACAAATGGTTTAGCTTCAGATACTTGTGATAAACATGATTTAGCTTCAACTGGATGCCAAACAAACGAGATGGCTACATGTCCATGCGAAACACAAGATTTAGATTCAAATTCATTCGAAAAACGTGGTTTAACTTATTATTCATGCCAAACAAATAGTTCAGCTTCAAATACTTGTGATATACATGATTTAGCTTCAACTCTACGCGAAACTAACGAGTTAGCTTCAAACCATGCGGAACACATGATTTAGCTACAAATCAATGCGAACAGGAAGGCTTAGTTTCAAATTCATGCGAAACGAATAGTTTAGCTTCATATACTTGTTTTATACATTACTTAGTTTCAACTGCATGCGAAACAAACGAGTTAGCTTCAAATCCAAACGAAACACATGATTTAGCTTCAAATAAATGCGAAGTAGAAGGCTTATCTTCGAATCCATGCGTCACAAATGGTTTAGCTTTAAATACTTTTGATATACATGATTTAGCTTCAACTGCATGCGAAACAAACGAGTTAGCTTCAAATCCCCGTGAAACACATGATTCAGTTTCAAATTAAAGTGAAGTAGAAGGCTTAGCTGCAAATCCATGCCAAACAAATGGTTCAGCTTCAAATACTTGTGATATACATGATTTAGCTTCAACTGTATGCAAAACAAACGAGTTAACTTCACATCCATGCGAAACACATGATTTAACTTCAAATTCATGCGAAGTAGAAGGCTTACCTTCAAATCCATGCGAAACGAATGGTTTAGCTTCAAATACTTGTTTTATACACGGATTAGCTTCAACTGCATTCGAAACAAACGAGTTAGCTTCAAAACCATGCGAAACACATTATTTACCTTCAAATCAATGCGAAGTAGAATGCTTAGCACCAAATCAATGTGAAACAAATTGTTTCGCATTAAATACTTGTGATATACATGATTCAGTTTCAACGTCATGCGAAACAAACGAGTTAGCTTCAAATCCCAGCTTAGCACATCATTCAATTTCAAATCAAAGCGAAGTACAATGCTTAGCTTCAAATCCATGCCAAACAAATGGTTCAGCTTCAAATACTTCTGATATACACGGTTTAGCTTCAACTGCATTCGAAACAAACGAGTTAGTTTCAAAACCATGCGAAACACATGATTTACCTTCAAATCAATGCGAAGTAGAAGGCTTAGCTTCAAATCTATGCGAAACAAATGGGTTAGCTTCAAATACTTGTGATATACATGATTTAGCTTCAGCTGCATGCGAAAAAAATGAGTTAGCCTCAAATCCAAGCGAGACACATGATTCAGCTTCAAATCAATGCGAAGTAGACGGCTTAGCTTCACATCCATGCGAAACAAATGGTTTAGCTTCAAATACTTGTGATATAAATGATTTAGTTTCAACAGCAAGCGAAACAAACGAGTTAACTTCACATCCATGCGAAACAAATGATTTAGCTTCAAATTCATTCGAAGCACATGGTTTAGCTTAATATTCATGCGGGACAAATGTTACTGCTTCAAATACTTGTGACATACATGATTTAGCTTCAACTGCATGCGAAACAAACGTGCTAGCCTCAAATCCAAGCGAAACACATGATTTAGCTACAAATCAATGCGAAGTCGACGGCTTAGCTTCAAATGCATGCGAATCAAATGTTTTAGCTTCAAATGCTTGTGATATACATGATTTAGCTTCAACTGCATGCGAAACAAACGAGTTAGCTTCAAATCCCCGTGAAACACATGAATCAGTTTCAAATCAAAGTGAAGTAGAAGGCTTAGCTGCAAATCCATGCCAAACAAATGGTTCAGCTTCAAATACTTGTGATATACATGATTTAGCTTCAACTGTATGCAAAACAAACGAGTTAACTTCACATCCATGCGAAACACATGATTTAACTTCAAATTCATGCGAAGTAGAAGGCTTACCTTCAAATCCATGCGAAACGAATGGTTTAGCTTCAAATACTTGTTTTATACACGGATTAGCTTCAACTGCATTCGAAACAAACGAGTTAGTTTCAAAACCATGCGAAACACATGATTTACCTTCAAATCAATGAGAAGTAGAAGGCTTAGCTTCAAATCCACGCGAAACAAATGGTTTAGCTTCAAATACTTGTGGTATACACGATTTAGCTTCAACTACATGCGAAACAAACGAGTTAGATTCAAATCCAAGCGAACACGTGATTCAGATTCAAATCAATGCCAACTAGAAGGCTTAGTTTCAAATCCATGCGAAACGAATAGTTTAGCTTCAAATTCTCGTTTTATAGATTACTTAGCTTCAACTACATGCGAAACAAACGAGTTAGATTCAAATCCAAGCGAACACGTGATTCAGATTCAAATCAATGCGAAGTAGAAGGCTTAGCTTCAAATCCAGGCGTAACAAATGGTTTAGCTTCAGATACTTGTGATAAACATGATTTAGCTTCAACTGGATGCCAAACAAACGAGATGGCTACATGTCCATGCGAAACACAAGATTTAGATTCAAATTCATTCGAAAAACGTGGTTTAACTTATTATTCATGCCAAACAAATAGTTCAGCTTCAAATACTTGTGATATACATGATTTAACTTCAACTCTACGCGAAACTAACGAGTTAGCTTCAAACCATGCGGAACACATGATTTAGCTACAAATCAATGCGAACAGGAAGGCTTAGTTTCAAATTCATGCGAAACGAATAGTTTAGCTTCATATACTTGTTTTATACATTACTTAGCTTCAACTGCATGCGAAACAAACGAGTTAGCTTCAAATCCAAACGAAACACATGATTTAGCTTCAAATAAATGCGAAGTAGAAGGCTTATCTTCGAATCCATGCGTAACAAATGGTTTAGCTTTAAATACTTTTGATATACATGATTTAGCTTCAACTGCATGCGAAACAAACGAGTTAGTTTCAAATCCCCGTGAAACACATGATTCAGTTTCAAATTAAAGTGAAGTAGAAGGCTTAGCTGCAAATCCATGCCAAACAAATGGTTCAGCTTCAAATACTTGTGATATACATGATTTAGCTTCAACTGTATGCAAAACAAACGAGTTAACTTCACATCCATGCGAAACACATGATTTAACTTCAAATTCATGCGAAGTAGAAGGCTTACCTTCAAATCCGTGCGAAACGAATGGTTTAGCTTCAAATACTTGTTTTATACACGGATTAGCTTCAACTGCATTCGAAACAAACGAGTTAGTTTCAAAACCATGCGAAACACATGATTTACCTTCAAATCAATGAGAAGTAGAAGGCTTAGCTTCAAATCCATGCGAGACGAATGGAGTAGCTTCAAATACTTGTTTTATACACGGATTAGCTTCAACTGCATTCGAAACAAACGAGTTAGCTTCAAAACCATGCGAAACACATGATTTACCTTCAAATCAATGCGAAGTAGAATGCTTAGCACCAAATCAATGTGAAACAAATTGTTTAGCATTAAATACTTGTGATATACATGATTCAGTTTCAACGTCATGCGAAACAAACAAGTTAGCTTCAAATCCCAGCTTAGCACATCATTCAATTTCAAATCAAAGCGAAGTACAATGCTTAGCTTCAAATCCATGCCAAACAAATGGTTCAGCTTCAAATACTTCTGATATACACGGTTTAGCTT
Organism: Megalopta genalis; assembly: GCF_051020955.1. Taxonomy (NCBI): domain Eukaryota; kingdom Metazoa; phylum Arthropoda; class Insecta; order Hymenoptera; family Halictidae; genus Megalopta; species Megalopta genalis. The sequence goes on along the minus strand of NW_027476199.1, from coordinate 382,382 downwards.
CAACTGCATTCGAAACAAACGAGTTAGTTTCAAAACCATGCGAAACACATGATTTACCTTCAAATCAATGCGAAGTAGAAGGCTTAGCTTCAAACCCATGCGAAACAAATGGTTTAGCTTCAAATACTTGTGATATAAATGATTTACCTTCAACTGCATGCGAAACAAACGAGTTAGCTTCAAATCCAAGCGAAACACATGATTCAGCTTCAAATCAATGCGAAGTAGAAGGCTTAGCTTCAAATCCATGCGAGACGAATGGATTAGCTTCAAATACTTGTTTTATACAAGGATTAGCTTCAACTGCATTCGAAACAAACGAGTTAGCTTCAAAACCATGCGAAACACATGATTTACATTCAAATCAATGCGAAGTAGAATGCTTAGCACCAAATCAATGTGAAACAAATTGTTTAGCTTTAAATACTTGTGATATACATGATTCAGTTTCAACGTCATGCGAAACAAACGAGTTACCTTCAAATCCCAGCTTAGCACATCATTCAATTTCAAATCAAAGCGAAGTACAATGCTTAGTTTCAAATCCATGCCAAACAAATGGTGCAGCTTCAAATACTTCTGATATACACGGTTTAGCTTCAACTGCATTCGAAACAAACGAGTTAGTTTCAAAACCATGCGAAACACATGATTTACCTTCAAATCAATGCGAAGTAGAAGGCTTAGCTTCAAATCTATGCGAAACAAATGGTTTAGCTTCAAATACTTGTGATATACATGATTCAGTTTCAACGTCATGCGAAACAAACGAGTTAGCTTCAAATCCCAGCTTAGCAGATCATTCAATTTCAAATCAAAGCGAAGTACAATGCTTAGCTTCAAATCCATGCCAAACAAATAGATCAGCTTCAAATACTTGTGATATACATGATTTAGCTTCAACTCTACGCGAAACTAACGAGTTAGCTTCAAACCATGCGGAACACATGATTTAGCTACAAATCAATGCGAACAGGAAGGCTTAGTTTCAAATTCATGCGAAACGAATAGTTTAGCTTCATATACTTGTTTTATACATTACTTAGCTTCAACTGCATGCGAAACAAACGAGTTAGCTTCAAATCCAAACGAAACACATGATTTAGCTTCAAATAAATGCGAAGTAGAAGGCTTACCTTCAAATCCATGCGAAACGAATGGTTTAGCTTCAAATACTTGTTTTATACACGGATTAGCTTCAACTGCATTCGAAACAAACGAGTTAGTTTCAAAACCATGCGAAACACATGATTTACCTTCAAATCAATGAGAAGTAGAAGGCTTAGCTTCAAATCCATGCGAGACGAATGGATTAGCTTCAAATACTTGTTTTATACACGGATTAGCTTCAACTGCATTCGGAACAAACGAGTTAGCTTCAAAACCATGCGAAACACATGATTTACCTTCAAATCAATGCGAAGTAGAATGCTTAGCACCAAATCAATGTGAAACAAATTGTTTAGCATTAAATACTTGTGATATACATGATTCAGTTTCAACGTCATGCGAAACAAACGAGTTAGCTTCAAATCCCAGCTTAGCACATCATTCAATTTCAAATCAAAGCGAAGTACAATGCTTAGCATCAAATCCATGCCAAACAAATGGTTCAGCTTCAAATACTTCTGATTTACACGGTTTAGCTTCAACTGCATTCGAAACAAACGAGTTAGTTTCAAAACCATGCGAAACACATGATTTACCTTCAAATCAATGCGAAGTAGAAGGCTTAGCTTCAAATCTATGCGAAACAAATGGTTTAGCTTCAAATACTTGTGATATACATGATTTAGCTTCAGCTGCATGCGAAAAAAATGAGTTAGCCTCAAATCCAAGCGAGACACATGATTCAGCTTCAAATCAATGCGAAGTAGACGGCTTAGCTTCAAATCCATGCGAAACAAATAGTTCAGCTTCAAATACTTGTGATATACATGATTTAGCTTCAACTCTAAGCGAAACTAACGAGTTAGCTTCAAACCATGCGGAACACATGATTTAGCTACAAATCAATGCGAACAGGAAGGCTTAGTTTCAAATTCATGCGAAACGAATAGTTTAGCTTCATATACTTGTTTTATACATTAGTTAGCTTCAACTGCATGCGAAACAAACGAGTTAGCTTCAAATCCAAACGAAACACATGATTTAGCTTCAAATAAATGCGAAGTAGAAGGCTTATCTTCGAATCCATGCGTAACAAATGGTTTAGCTTTAAATACTTGTGATATACATGATTCAGCTTCAACTGCATGCGAAACAAACGAGTTAGCTTCAAATCCACGCGAATCACATGATTTATCTTCAAATCAATGCGAGGTAGGAGGCTTAGTTTCAAATCCATGCGAAACACATGATTTAGCTTCAAATCAATGCGAAGTAAAAGGATTAGCTTCAAATCCATGCGAAGCCAATTGTGTAGATTCAAATACTTGTTTTATACACGATTTAGCTTCAACTGCACCTGAAACAAACGTGTTAGCTTCAAATTCGAACGAAAAACATGATTCAGCTTTAAATCAATGCCAAGTTGAAGGCTTGGCTTCAAATCCTTGCGATCAAATGGTTTAGTTTCAAATACCTGTGGTATACATGATTTAGCTTCAACTGCATGTGAAACAGACGTGTTAACTTCAAATTCAAGCGAAATATATGATTTAGCTTCAAATCAATGCGAAGTAGAAGGCTTAGTTCCAAATCAATGCGAAACTAATGGTTTAGCTTCAAATACTTGTGATATACATGATTCAGGTTCAACTGCAGGCGAAACAAACGAGTTAGCTTCAAATCCCAACTTAGCTCATGATTCAATTTCAAATCAAAGCGAAGTAGAAGGCTTAGCTTCAAATCCATGCCAAACAAATGGTTCAGCTTCAAATACTTGTGATATACACGGTTTAGCTTCAACTGCATTCGAAACAAACGAGTTAGTTTCAAAACCATGCGAAACACATGATTTACCTTCAAATCAATGCGAAGTAGAAGGCTTAGCTTCAAAGCTATGCGAAACAAATGGTTTAGCATCAAATACTTGTGATATACATGATTTAGATTCAGCTGCATGCGAAATAAATGAGTTAGCCTCAAATCCAAGCGAAACACATGATTCAGGTTCAAATCAATGCGAAGTAGACGGCTTAGCTTCAAATCCATGCGGAACAAATGGTTTAGATTCAAATACTTGTGATATAAATGATATAGCTTCAACAGCAAGCGAAACAAACGAGTTAGCTTCAAATCCAAGCGAAACACATGATTTAGCTACAAATCAACGCGAAGTAGAATGCTTAGCTTCAAATGCATGCGAATCAAATGGTTTAGCTTCAAATGCTTGTGATATACATGATTTATATTCAACTGCATGCGATACAAACGAGTTAGCTTCAAATCCATGCGAAACACATGATTTAGCTTAATATTCATGCGAAGCTAATGGTTTAGCTTCTAATACTTGTGATATACATGATTTAGTTTCTACTGCATGCGAACCAAACGTGATAGCTTCAAATCCAAGCCAAAGACATGATTTTGGTTCAAATCAATGCGAGGTAGAAGGATTAGCTTCAAATCCATGCGAAACACATGATTTATCTTCAAATTCATTCGAAACACATTGTTTAGCTTTAAATCCTTCCGAAACAAGTAGTTTAGCTTCAAATTCTTGTTTTATACATGAATTAACTTCAACTGCAGGCAAAACAAACGAGTTAGCTTCAAATCTGTGCGAAGCACATGATTTAGCATCAAATCATGCAGACGAAACAATCGAGTTAGCTTCAAATCCATTCGAAACACATGATTTAGGTTCAAATTCATTCGAAGCACATTGTTTAGCTTCAGATCCATGCGAAACAAATAGTTTAGCTTCAAATTCTTGTTTTATGCATGATTTAGCTTCAACTGCATGCGAAACAAACGAGTTAGCTTCAAATCCACGCGAATCACATGATTTATCTTCAAATCAATGCGAAGTGGAAGCATTAGCTTCAAATCTATGCCAATCAAACAGTTTAGCTTCAAATACTTGTGATATACATGATTCAGCTTCAAATTCAGGCAAAACAAACGAGTTAGCTTCAAATCCATACGAAACACATGATTTAGCTTCAAATTCATTCGAAACACATTGTTTAGCTTCAAATCCATGCGAAACAAATGGTTTAGCTTCAAATACTTGTGATATACATGATATAGCTTCAAATGGATGTGAAACAAACGAGTTAGCTTCAAATACAAGAGAAACACATGATTTAGCTTCAAATCAATGCGAAGTAGAAGGCTTAGCTTCAAATCAATGCGAATCAAATGCTTTAGCTTCAAATACTTGTGATATAAATGATTTATCTTCAAATGCAGGCGAAATGAACGAGTTAGCTTCAGATCCACGCGAATCACATGATTTAGCTTCAAATTAATGCGAAGTAGAAGGCTTAGCTTCAAGTCCAAACGAATCAAATGGTTTAGCTTCAAATACTTGTGATATACATGATTCAGCTTCAAATACAGGCAAAACAAACGAGTTAGCTTCAAATCCACGCGAAACACATGATTTTGCTTCAAATTCATTCGAAGCACATTTTTTAGCTTCAAATCCATGCGAAACAAATAGTTTAGCTTCAAATTCTTGTTCTATGCATGATTTAGCTTCAACTGCATGCGAAGAAAACACGTTAGCTTCACATCCAAGCGAAACACATGATTTAGCTTCAAATCAATGCGAAGTAGGAGGCTTATCTTCGAATCCATGCGAAACAAATAGTTTAGTTTCAAATTCTTGTTTTATACATGATTTAGCTTCAACTGCGTGCGAAACAAACGAGTTAGCTTCAAATCCATTCGAAACACATGATTTAGTCACAACTTCATTCGATAGAAATGGTTCACCTTAATATTCATGCGAATCAAATGGTTTAGTTTCAAATACTTGTGATATACATGATTTAGCTTCAACTGCATGCGAAACAAACGAGTTACTTTCAAATCCAAGCGAAACAAATGATTCAGCTTCAAATCAATCCGAAGTAGAAGGCTTAACTTCAAATCCACGCGAAACAGATGGTTTAGCATCAAATTCTTGCTCTATACATGATTTAGCTTCAACTGCATGCGAAACAAACGAGTTAGCTTCAAATCCATGCGAAACACATGATTTAGCTTCAAATCAATGCTAAGTAGAAGGCTTAGTTTCAAATCCATGAGAAACAAATGGTTTGGCTTCAAATAATAGTGATATAGATGAGGTAGCTTCAACTGCATGCGAAACAATCGAGTTAGCTTCAAATCCATGCGAAACACATGATTTAGCTTCAAATAAATGCGAAGTGGAAGGCTTAGACCCAAATCCACGCGAAACAGATGGTTTAGCATCAAATTCTTGTTTTATACATGGTTTAGCTTCAACTGCATGCGAAAGAAACGAGTTAGCTTCAAATCCATACGAAACACATGATTTAGCTTCAAATGCAGGCGAAATGAACGACTTAGCTTCAAATCCACGCGAACTACATGATTTAGCTTCAAATCAGTGCGAAGTAGAATGCTTATCTTCGAATCCATGCGAAATAAATGGTTTAGCTTCAAATCAGTGCTAAGTAGAAGGCTTAGTTTCAAATCCATGCGTAACAAATGGTTTAGCTTTAAATACTTTTGATATACATGATTTAGCTTCAACTGCATGCGAAACAAACGAGTTAGCTTCAAATCCCCGTGAAACACATGATTCAGTTTCATATTAAAGTGAAGTAGAAGGCTTAGCTGCAAATCCATGCCAAACAAATGGTTCAGCTTCAAATACTTGTGATATACATGATTTAGATTCAACTGTATGCAAAACAAACGAGTTAACTTCACATCCATGCGAAACACATGATTTAACTTCAAATTCATGCGAAGTAGAAGGCTTACCTTCAAATCCATGCGAAACGAATGGTTTAGCTTCAAATACTTGTTTTATACACGGATTAGCTTCAACTGCATTCGAAACAAACGAGTTAGTTTCAAAACCATGCGAAACACATGATTTACCTTCAAATCAATGAGAAGTAGAAGGCTTAGCTTCAAATCCATGCGAGACGAATGGATTAGCTTCAAATACTTGTTTTATACACGGATTAGCTTCAACTGCATTCGGAACAAACGAGTTAGCTTCAAAACCATGCGAAACACATGATTTACCTTCAAATCAATGCGAAGTAGAATGCTTAGCACCAAATCAATGTGAAACAAATTGTTTAGCATTAAATACTTGTGATATACATGATTCAGTTTCAACGTCATGCGAAACAAACGAGTTAGCTTCAAATCCCAGCTTAGCACATCATTCAATTTCAAATCAAAGCGAAGTACAATGCTTAGCATCAAATCCATGCCAAACAAATGGTTCAGCTTCAAATACTTCTGATTTACACGGTTTAGCTTCAACTGCATTCGAAACAAACGAGTTAGTTTCAAAACCATGCGAAACACATGATTTACCTTCAAATCAATGCGAAGTAGAAGGCTTAGCTTCAAATCTATGCGAAACAAATGGTTTAGCTTCAAATACTTGTGATATACATGATTTAGCTTCAGCTGCATGCGAAAAAAATGAGTTAGCCTCAAATCCAAGCGAGACACATGATTCAGCTTCAAATCAATGCGAAGTAGACGGCTTAGCTTCAAATCCATGCGAAACAAATAGTTCAGCTTCAAATACTTGTGATATACATGATTTAGCTTCAACTCTAAGCGAAACTAACGAGTTAGCTTCAAACCATGCGGAACACATGATTTAGCTACAAATCAATGCGAACAGGAAGGCTTAGTTTCAAATTCATGCGAAACGAATAGTTTAGCTTCATATACTTGTTTTATACATTACTTAGCTTCAACTGCATGCGAAACAAACGAGTTAGCTTCAAATCCAAACGAAACACATGATTTAGCTTCAAATAAATGCGAAGTAGAAGGCTTATCTTCGAATCCATGCGTAACAAATGGTTTAGCTTTAAATACTTTTGATATACATGATTTAGCTTCAACTGCATGCGAAACAAACGAGTTAGCTTCAAATCCCCGTGAAACACATGATTCAGTTTCAAATTAAAGTGAAGTAGAAGGCTTAGCTGCAAATCCATGCCAAACAAATGGTTCAGCTTCAAATACTTGTGATATACATGATTTAGATTCAACTGTATGCAAAACAAACGAGTTAACTTCACATCCATGCGAAACACATGATTTAACTTCAAATTCATGCGAAGTAGAAGGCTTACCTTCAAATCCATGCGAAACGAATGGTTTAGCTTCAAATACTTGTTTTATACACGGATTAGCTTCAACTGCATTCGAAACAAACGAGTTAGTTTCAAAACCATGCGAAACACATGATTTACCTTCAAATCAATGAGAAGTAGAAGGCTTAGCTTCAAATCCATGCGAGACGAATGGATTAGCTTCAAATACTTGTTTTATACACGGATTAGCTTCAACTGCATTCGGAACAAACGAGTTAGCTTCAAAACCATGCGAAACACATGATTTACCTTCAAATCAATGCGAAGTAGAATGCTTAGCACCAAATCAATGTGAAACAAATTGTTTAGCATTAAATACTTGTGATATACATGATTCAGTTTCAACGTCATGCGAAACAAACGAGTTAGCTTCAAATCCCAGCTTAGCACATCATTCAATTTCAAATCAAAGCGAAGTACAATGCTTAGCATCAAATCCATGCCAAACAAATGGTTCAGCTTCAAATACTTCTGATTTACACGGTTTAGATTCAACTGCATTCGAAACAAACGAGTTAGTTTCAAAACCATGCGAAACACATGATTTACCTTCAAATCAATGCGAAGTAGAAGGCTTAGCTTCAAATCTATGCGAAACAAATGGTTTAGCTTCAAATACTTGTGATATACATGATTTAGCTTCAGCTGCATGCGAAAAAAATGAGTTAGCCTCAAATCCAAGCGAGACACATGATTCAGCTTCAAATCAATGCGAAGTAGACGGCTTAGCTTCAAATCCATGCGAAACAAATAGTTCAGCTTCAAATACTTGTGATATACATGATTTAGCTTCAACTCTAAGCGAAACTAACGAGTTAGCTTCAAACCATGCGGAACACATGATTTAGCTACAAATCAATGCGAACAGGAAGGCTTAGTTTCAAATTCATGCGAAACGAATAGTTTAGCTTCATATACTTGTTTTATACATTAGTTAGCTTCAACTGCATGCGAAACAAACGAGTTAGCTTCAAATCCAAACGAAACACATGATTTAGCTTCAAATAAATGCGAAGTAGAAGGCTTATCTTCGAATCCATGCGTAACAAATGGTTTAGCTTTAAATACTTGTGATATACATGATTCAGCTTCAACTGCATGCGAAACAAACGAGTTAGCTTCAAATCCACGCGAATCACATGATTTATCTTCAAATCAATGCGAGGTAGAAGGCTTAGTTTCAAATCCATGCGAAACACATGATTTAGCTTCAAATCAATGCGAAGTAAAAGGATTAGCTTCAAATCCATGCGAAGCCAATTGTGTAGATTCAAATACTTGTTTTATACACGATTTAGCTTCAACTGCACCTGAAACAAACGTGTTAGCTTCAAATTCGAACGAAAAACATGATTCAGCTTTAAATCAATGCCAAGTTGAAGGCTTGGCTTCAAATCCTTGCGATCAAATGGTTTAGTTTCAAATACCTGTGGTATACATGATTTAGCTTCAACTGCATGTGAAACAGACGTGTTAACTTCAAATTCAAGCGAAATATATGATTTAGCTTCAAATCAATGCGAAGTAGAAGGCTTAGTTCCAAATCAATGCGAAACTAATGGTTTAGCTTCAAATACTTGTGATATACATGATTCAGGTTCAACTGCAGGCGAAACAAACGAGTTAGCTTCAAATCCCAACTTAGCTCATGATTCAATTTCAAATCAAAGCGAAGTAGAAGGCTTAGCTTCAAATCCATGCCAAACAAATGGTTCAGCTTCAAATACTTGTGATATACACGGTTTAGCTTCAACTGCATTCGAAACAAACGAGTTAGTTTCAAAACCATGCGAAACACATGATTTACCTTCAAATCAATGCGAAGTAGAAGGCTTAGCTTCAAAGCTATGCGAAACAAATGGTTTAGCATCAAATACTTGTGATATACATGATTTAGATTCAGCTGCATGCGAAATAAATGAGTTAGCCTCAAATCCAAGCGAAACACATGATTCAGGTTCAAATCAATGCGAAGTAGACGGCTTAGCTTCAAATCCATGCGGAACAAATGGTTTAGATTCAAATACTTGTGATATAAATGATATAGCTTCAACAGCAAGCGAAACAAACGAGTTAGCTTCAAATCCAAGCGAAACACATGATTTAGCTACAAATCAACGCGAAGTAGAATGCTTAGCTTCAAATGCATGCGAATCAAATGGTTTAGCTTCAAATGCTTGTGATATACATGATTTATATTCAACTGCATGCGATACAAACGAGTTAGCTTCAAATCCATGCGAAACACATGATTTAGCTTAATATTCATGCGAAGCTAATGGTTTAGCTTCTAATACTTGTGATATACATGATTTAGTTTCTACTGCATGCGAACCAAACGTGATAGCTTCAAATCCAAGCCAAAGACATGATTTTGGTTCAAATCAATGCGAGGTAGAAGGATTAGCTTCAAATCCATGCGAAACACATGATTTATCTTCAAATTCATTCGAAACACATTGTTTAGCTTTAAATCCTTCCGAAACAAGTAGTTTAGCTTCAAATTCTTGTTTTATACATGAATTAACTTCAACTGCAGGCAAAACAAACGAGTTAGCTTCAAATCTGTGCGAAGCACATGATTTAGCATCAAATCATGCAGACGAAACAATCGAGTTAGCTTCAAATCCATTCGAAACACATGATTTAGGTTCAAATTCATTCGAAGCACATTGTTTAGCTTCAGATCCATGCGAAACAAATAGTTTAGCTTCAAATTCTTGTTTTATGCATGATTTAGCTTCAACTGCATGCGAAACAAACGAGTTAGCTTCAAATCCACGCGAATCACATGATTTATCTTCAAATCAATGCGAAGTGGAAGCATTAGCTTCAAATCTATGCCAATCAAACAGTTTAGCTTCAAATACTTGTGATATACATGATTCAGCTTCAAATTCAGGCAAAACAAACGAGTTAGCTTCAAATCCATACGAAACACATGATTTAGCTTCAAATTCATTCGAAACACATTGTTTAGCTTCAAATCCATGCGAAACAAATGGTTTAGCTTCAAATACTTGTGATATACATGATATAGCTTCAAATGGATGTGAAACAAACGAGTTAGCTTCAAATACAAGAGAAACACATGATTTAGCTTCAAATCAATGCGAAGTAGAAGGCTTAGCTTCAAATCAATGCGAATCAAATGCTTTAGCTTCAAATACTTGTGATATAAATGATTTAGCTTCAAATGCAGGCGAAATGAACGAGTTAGCTTCAGATCCACGCGAATCACATGATTTAGCTTCAAATTAATGCGAAGTAGAAGGCTTAGCTTCAAGTCCAAACGAATCAAATGGTTTAGCTTCAAATACTTGTGATATACATGATTCAGCTTCAAATACAGGCAAAACAAACGAGTTAGCTTCAAATCCACGCGAAACACATGATTTTGCTTCAAATTCATTCGAAGCACATTTTTTAGCTTCAAATCCATGCGAAACAAATAGTTTAGCTTCAAATTCTTGTTCTATGCATGATTTAGCTTCAACTGCATGCGAAGAAAACACGTTAGCTTCACATCCAAGCGAAACACATGATTTAGCTTCAAATCAATGCGAAGTAGGAGGCTTATCTTCGAATCCATGCGAAACAAATAGTTTAGTTTCAAATTCTTGTTTTATACATGATTTAGCTTCAACTGCGTGCGAAACAAACGAGTTAGCTTCAAATCCATTCGAAACACATGATTTAGTCACAACTTCATTCGATAGAAATGGTTCACCTTAATATTCATGCGAATCAAATGGTTTAGTTTCAAATACTTGTGATATACATGATTTAGCTTCAACTGCATGCGAAACAAACGAGTTACTTTCAAATCCAAGCGAAACAAATGATTCAGCTTCAAATCAATCCGAAGTAGAAGGCTTAACTTCAAATCCACGCGAAACAGATGGTTTAGCATCAAATTCTTGCTCTATACATGATTTAGCTTCAACTGCATGCGAAACAAACGAGTTAGCTTCAAATCCATGCGAAACACATGATTTAGCTTCAAATCAATGCTAAGTAGAAGGCTTAGTTTCAAATCCATGAGAAACAAATGGTTTGGCTTCAAATAATAGTGATATAGATGAGGTAGCTTCAACTGCATGCGAAACAATCGAGTTAGCTTCAAATCCATGCGAAACACATGATTTAGCTTCAAATAAATGCGAAGTGGAAGGCTTAGACCCAAATCCACGCGAAACAGATGGTTTAGCATCAAATTCTTGTTTTATACATGGTTTAGCTTCAACTGCATGCGAAAGAAACGAGTTAGCTTCAAATCCATACGAAACACATGATTTAGCTTCAAATGCAGGCGAAATGAACGACTTAGCTTCAAATCCACGCGAACTACATGATTTAGCTTCAAATCAGTGCGAAGTAGAATGCTTATCTTCGAATCCATGCGAAATAAATGGTTTAGCTTCAAATCAGTGCTAAGTAGAAGGCTTAGTTTCAAATCCATGCGTAACAAATGGTTTAGCTTTAAATACTTTTGATATACATGATTTAGCTTCAACTGCATGCGAAACAAACGAGTTAGCTTCAAATCCCCGTGAAACACATGATTCAGTTTCAAATTAAAGTGAAGTAGAAGGCTTAGCTGCAAATCCATGCCAAACAAATGGTTCAGCTTCAAATACTTGTGATATACATGATTTAGATTCAACTGTATGCAAAACAAACGAGTTAACTTCACATCCATGCGAAACACATGATTTAACTTCAAATTCATGCGAAGTAGAAGGCTTACCTTCAAATCCATGCGAAACGAATGGTTTAGCTTCAAATACTTGTTTTATACACGGATTAGCTTCAACTGCATTCGAAACAAACGAGTTAGTTTCAAAACCATGCGAAACACATGATTTACCTTCAAATCAATGAGAAGTAGAAGGCTTAGCTTCAAATCCATGCGAGACGAATGGATTAGCTTCAAATACTTGTTTTATACACGGATTAGCTTCAACTGCATTCGGAACAAACGAGTTAGCTTCAAAACCATGCGAAACACATGATTTACCTTCAAATCAATGCGAAGTAGAATGCTTAGCACCAAATCAATGTGAAACAAATTGTTTAGCATTAAATACTTGTGATATACATGATTCAGTTTCAACGTCATGCGAAACAAACGAGTTAGCTTCAAATCCCAGCTTAGCACATCATTCAATTTCAAATCAAAGCGAAGTACAATGCTTAGCATCAAATCCATGCCAAACAAATGGTTCAGCTTCAAATACTTCTGATTTACACGGTTTAGCTTCAACTGCATTCGAAACAAACGAGTTAGTTTCAAAACCATGCGAAACACATGATTTACCTTCAAATCAATGCGAAGTAGAAGGCTTAGCTTCAAATCTATGCGAAACAAATGGTTTAGCTTCAAATACTTGTGATATACATGATTTAGCTTCAGCTGCATGCGAAAAAAATGAGTTAGCCTCAAATCCAAGCGAGACACATGATTCAGCTTCAAATCAATGCGAAGTAGACGGCTTAGCTTCAAATCCATGCGAAACAAATAGTTCAGCTTCAAATACTTGTGATATACATGATTTAGCTTCAACTCTAAGCGAAACTAACGAGTTAGCTTCAAACCATGCGGAACACATGATTTAGCTACAAATCAATGCGAACAGGAAGGCTTAGTTTCAAATTCATGCGAAACGAATAGTTTAGCTTCATATACTTGTTTTATACATTAGTTAGCTTCAACTGCATGCGAAACAAACGAGTTAGCTTCAAATCCAAACGAAACACATGATTTAGCTTCAAATAAATGCGAAGTAGAAGGCTTATCTTCGAATCCATGCGTAACAAATGGTTTAGCTTTAAATACTTGTGATATACATGATTCAGCTTCAACTGCATGCGAAACAAACGAGTTAGCTTCAAATCCACGCGAATCACATGATTTATCTTCAAATCAATGCGAGGTAGAAGGCTTAGTTTCAAATCCATGCGAAACACATGATTTAGCTTCAAATCAATGCGAAGTAAAAGGATTAGCTTCAAATCCATGCGAAGCCAATTGTGTAGATTCAAATACTTGTTTTATACACGATTTAGCTTCAACTGCACCTGAAACAAACGTGTTAGCTTCAAATTCGAACGAAAAACATGATTCAGCTTTAAATCAATGCCAAGTTGAAGGCTTGGCTTCAAATCCTTGCGATCAAATGGTTTAGTTTCAAATACCTGTGGTATACATGATTTAGCTTCAACTGCATGTGAAACAGACGTGTTAACTTCAAATTCAAGCGAAATATATGATTTAGCTTCAAATCAATGCGAAGTAGAAGGCTTAGTTCCAAATCAATGCGAAACTAATGGTTTAGCTTCAAATACTTGTGATATACATGATTCAGGTTCAACTGCAGGCGAAACAAACGAGTTAGCTTCAAATCCCAACTTAGCTCATGATTCAATTTCAAATCAAAGCGAAGTAGAAGGCTTAGCTTCAAATCCATGCCAAACAAATGGTTCAGCTTCAAATACTTGTGATATACACGGTTTAGCTTCAACTGCATTCGAAACAAACGAGTTAGTTTCAAAACCATGCGAAACACATGATTTACCTTCAAATCAATGCGAAGTAGAAGGCTTAGCTTCAAAGCTATGCGAAACAAATGGTTTAGCATCAAATACTTGTGATATACATGATTTAGATTCAGCTGCATGCGAAATAAATGAGTTAGCCTCAAATCCAAGCGAAACACATGATTCAGGTTCAAATCAATGCGAAGTAGACGGCTTAGCTTCAAATCCATGCGGAACAAATGGTTTAGATTCAAATACTTGTGATATAAATGATATAGCTTCAACAGCAAGCGAAACAAACGAGTTAGCTTCAAATCCAAGCGAAACACATGATTTAGCTACAAATCAACGCGAAGTAGAATGCTTAGCTTCAAATGCATGCGAATCAAATGGTTTAGCTTCAAATGCTTGTGATATACATGATTTATATTCAACTGCATGCGATACAAACGAGTTAGCTTCAAATCCATGCGAAACACATGATTTAGCTTAATATTCATGCGAAGCTAATGGTTTAGCTTCTAATACTTGTGATATACATGATTTAGTTTCTACTGCATGCGAACCAAACGTGATAGCTTCAAATCCAAGCCAAAGACATGATTTTGGTTCAAATCAATGCGAGGTAGAAGGATTAGCTTCAAATCCATGCGAAACACATGATTTATCTTCAAATTCATTCGAAACACATTGTTTAGCTTTAAATCCTTCCGAAACAAGTAGTTTAGCTTCAAATTCTTGTTTTATACATGAATTAACTTCAACTGCAGGCAAAACAAACGAGTTAGCTTCAAATCTGTGCGAAGCACATGATTTAGCATCAAATCATGCAGACGAAACAATCGAGTTAGCTTCAAATCCATTCGAAACACATGATTTAGGTTCAAATTCATTCGAAGCACATTGTTTAGCTTCAGATCCATGCGAAACAAATAGTTTAGCTTCAAATTCTTGTTTTATGCATGATTTAGCTTCAACTGCATGCGAAACAAACGAGTTAGCTTCAAATCCACGCGAATCACATGATTTATCTTCAAATCAATGCGAAGTGGAAGCATTAGCTTCAAATCTATGCCAATCAAACAGTTTAGCTTCAAATACTTGTGATATACATGATTCAGCTTCAAATTCAGGCAAAACAAACGAGTTAGCTTCAAATCCATACGAAACACATGATTTAGCTTCAAATTCATTCGAAACACATTGTTTAGCTTCAAATCCATGCGAAACAAATGGTTTAGCTTCAAATACTTGTGATATACATGATATAGCTTCAAATGGATGTGAAACAAACGAGTTAGCTTCAAATACAAGAGAAACACATGATTTAGCTTCAAATCAATGCGAAGTAGAAGGCTTAGCTTCAAATCAATGCGAATCAAATGCTTTAGCTTCAAATACTTGTGATATAAATGATTTAGCTTCAAATGCAGGCGAAATGAACGAGTTAGCTTCAGATCCACGCGAATCACATGATTTAGCTTCAAATTAATGCGAAGTAGAAGGCTTAGCTTCAAGTCCAAACGAATCAAATGGTTTAGCTTCAAATACTTGTGATATACATGATTCAGCTTCAAATACAGGCAAAACAAACGAGTTAGCTTCAAATCCACGCGAAACACATGATTTTGCTTCAAATTCATTCGAAGCACATTTTTTAGCTTCAAATCCATGCGAAACAAATAGTTTAGCTTCAAATTCTTGTTCTATGCATGATTTAGCTTCAACTGCATGCGAAGAAAACACGTTAGCTTCACATCCAAGCGAAACACATGATTTAGCTTCAAATCAATGCGAAGTAGGAGGCTTATCTTCGAATCCATGCGAAACAAATAGTTTAGTTTCAAATTCTTGTTTTATACATGATTTAGCTTCAACTGCGTGCGAAACAAACGAGTTAGCTTCAAATCCATTCGAAACACATGATTTAGTCACAACTTCATTCGATAGAAATGGTTCACCTTAATATTCATGCGAATCAAATGGTTTAGTTTCAAATACTTGTGATATACATGATTTAGCTTCAACTGCATGCGAAACAAACGAGTTAGTTTCAAAACCATGCGAAACACATGATTTACCTTCAAATCAATGAGAAGTAGAAGGCTTAGCTTCAAATCCATGCGAGACGAATGGATTAGCTTCAAATACTTGTTTTATACACGGATTAGCTTCAACTGCATTCGAAACAAACGAGTTAGCTTCAAAACCATGCGAAACACATGATTTACCTTCAAATCAATGCGAAGTAGAATGCTTAGCACCAAATCAATGTGAAACAAATTGTTTAGCATTAAATACTTGTGATATACATGATTCAGTTTCAACGTCATGCGAAACAAACGAGTTAGCTTCAAATCCCAGCTTAGCACATCATTCAATTTCAAATCAAAGCGAAGTACAATGCTTAGCATCAAATCCATGCCAAACAAATGGTTCAGCTTCAAATACTTCTGATATACACGGTTTAGCTTCAACTGCATTCGAAACAAACGAGTTAGTTTCAAAACCATGCGAAACACATGATTTACCTTCAAATCAATGCGAAGTAGAAGGCTTAGCTTCAAATCTATGCGAAACAAATGGTTTAGCTTCAAATACTTGTGATATACATGATTTAGCTTCAGCTGCATGCGAAAAAAATGAGTTAGCCTCAAATCCAAGCGAGACACATGATTCAGCTTCAAATCAATGCGAAGTAGACGGCTTAGCTTCAAATCCATGCGAAACAAATAGTTCAGCTTCAAATACTTGTGATATACATGATTTAGCTTCAACTCTAAGCGAAACTAACGAGTTAGCTTCAAACCATGCGGGACACATGATTTAGCTACAAATCAATGCGAACAGGAAGGCTTAGTTTCAAATTCATGCGAAACGAATAGTTTAGCTTCATATACTTGTTTTATACATTAGTTAGCTTCAACTGCATGCGAAACAAACGAGTTAGCTTCAAATCCAAACGAAACACATGATTTAGCTTCAAATAAATGCGAAGAAGAAGGCTTATCTTCGAATCCATGCGTAACAAATGGTTTAGCTTTAAATACTTGTGATATACATGATTTAGCTTCAACTGCATGCGAAACAAACGAGTTAGCTTCAAATCCACGCGAATCACATGATTTATCTTCAAATCAATGCGAAGTGGAAGCATTAGCTTCAAATCTATGCCAATCAAACAGTTTAGCTTCAAATACTTGTGATATACATGATTCAGCTTCAAATTCAGGCAAAACAAACGAGTTAGCTTCAAATCCATACGAAACACATGATTTAGCTTCAAATTCATTCGAAACACATTGTTTAGCTTCAAATCCATGCGAAACAAATGGTTTAGCTTCAAATACTTGTGATATACATGATATAGCTTCAAATGGAGGTGAAACAAACGAGTTAGCTTCAAATACAAGAGAAACACATGATTTAGCTTCAAATCAATGCGAAGTAGAAGGCTTAGCTTCAAATCAATGCGAATCAAATGCTTTAGCTTCAAATACTTGTGATATAAATGATTTAGCTTCAAATGCAGGCGAAATGAACGAGTTAGCTTCAGATCCACGCGAATCACATGATTTAGCTTCAAATTAATGCGAAGTAGAAGGCTTAGCTTCAAGTCCAAACGAATCAAATGGTTTAGCTTCAAATACTTGTGATATACATGATTCAGCTTCAAATACAGGCAAAACAAACGAGTTAGCTTCAAATCCACGCGAAACACATGATTTTGCTTCAAATTCATTCGAAGCACATTTTTTAGCTTCAAATCCATGCGAAACAAATAGTTTAGCTTCAAATTCTTGTTCTATGCATGATTTAGCTTCAACTGCATGCGAAGAAAACACGTTAGCTTCACATCCAAGCGAAACACATGATTTAGCTTCAAATCAATGCGAAGTAGGAGGCTTATCTTCGAATCCATGCGAAACAAATAGTTTAGTTTCAAATTCTTGTTTTATACATGATTTAGCTTCAACTGCGTGCGAAACAAACGAGTTAGCTTCAAATCCATTCGAAACACATGATTTAGTCACAACTTCATTCGATAGAAATGGTTCACCTTAATATTCATGCGAATCAAATGGTTTAGTTTCAAATACTTGTGATATACATGATTTAGCTTCAACTGCATGCGAAACAAACGAGTTACTTTCAAATCCAAGCGAAACAAATGATTCAACTTCAAATCAATCCGAAGTAGAAGGCTTAGCTTCAAATCCACGCGAAACAGATGGTTTAGCATCAAATTCTTGCTCTATACATGATTTAGCTTCAACTGCATGCGAAACAAACGAGTTAGCTTCAAATCCATGCGAAACACATGATTTAGCTTCAAATCAATGCTAAGTAGAAGGCTTAGTTTCAAATCCATGAGAAACAAATGGTTTGGCTTCAAATAATAGTGATATAGATGAGGTAGCTTCAACTGCATGCGAAACAATCGAGTTAGCTTCAAATCCATGCGAAACACATGATTTAGCTTCAAATAAATGCGAAGTGGAAGGCTTAGACCCAAATCCACGCGAAACAGATGGTTTAGCATCAAATTCTTGTTTTATACATGGTTTAGCTTCAACTGCATGCGAAAGAAACGAGTTAGCTTCAAATCCATACGAAACACATGATTTAGCTTCAAATCAGTGCTAAGTAGAAGGCTTAGTTTCAAATCCATGAGAAAGATATGGTTTAGCTTCAAATACTTGTGATATAAATGATTTAGCTTCTAATGCAGGCGAAATGAACGACTTAGCTTCAAATCCACGCGAACTACATGATTTAGCTTCAAATCAATGCGAAGTAGAATGCTTATCTTCGAATCCATGCGAAATAAATGGTTTAGCTTCATATACTTGTGATATACATGATATAGCTTCAAATGCAGGTGAAACAAACGAGTTAGCTTCAAATCCATGCGACACACATGATTTAGCTTCAAATCAGTGCGAAGTAGAAGGCTTATCTTCGAATCCATGCGAAACAATTGGTTTATCTTCAAATACTTGTGATATACATGATTTAGCTTCAACTGCATGCGAAACAAACGAGTTAGAATCAAATCCATGCAAAAAACATGATTTAGTTTCAAATCAATGCGACCTAGACGGTTTCGCTTCTAATCCAAGCGAAACACATGATTTAGCTTCAAATCAATGCGATGTAGAAGGTTTTGCTTCAAATCCATGAGTAACAAATGATTTAGCATCAAACACTTGCGATATAAGTGATATAGCTTCAAATGCAGGCGAAACTAACGAGTTACCTACAAATCCATGCGAAACACATGATTTAGCTGCAAATCAATCCTCTGTAGAAGGTTAAGTTTCAAATCCATGCGAAACATATGATTTAGGTTCAGATACTTGCGATATAAGTGATATAGCTTCGAATTCAGACGAAACAAACGACTTAGCTTCGAATCAATACGATGTAGAAGGTTTAGCTTCAAACCCATACGATGTAGAATGTTTAGCTTCAAATCCATGCGAAACAAATGAGTTAGCTTCAAATCAATACGATGTAGAAGGTTTAGCTCCAAATCCATGCGAAACAAATGATTTGTCTTCAAACACTTGCGATATAAGTGATATAGCATCAAATGCAGACGAATCAAACGAGTTAGCTTCAAAATCCATGCGAAACACATCATTTATCGTTAAATCCATGCGAAGTAGAAGGCTTAGCTTCTAATCCATGCGAAACAAATGATTTAGGTTCAGATACTTGCGATATAAGTGATGTAGCTTCAAATGCAGGAGAAACAATCGAGTTAGAATCAAATCCATGCAAAAAACATGATTTAGTTTCAAATCAATGCGACGTAGACGGTTTCGCTTCTAATCCAAGCAAAACACATGATTTAGCTTCAAATCAATGCGATACAGAAGGTTTAGCTTCAAATTCATGAGAAACAAATGATTTAGCATCAATCACTTGGGATATAAGTGATATAGCTTCAAAAGCAGACGAATCAAACGCGTTAGCTTCAAAATCCATGCGATACACATAATTTAGCTTTAAATCCATGCGAAGTAGAAGGCTTAGCTTCAAATCCATGCGAAACAAATGATTTAGGTTCAGATACTTGCGATATAAGTGATGTAGCTTCAAATGCTGGAGAAACGAACGAGTTAGAATCAAATCCATGCAAAAAACATGATTTAGTTTCAAATCAATGCGACGTAGACGGTTTAGCTTCAAATCCAAGCGAAACACATGATTTAGCTTCAAATCAATGCGATGTAGAAGGTTTAGCTTCAAATCCATGAGAAACAAATAATTTAGCATCAAACACTTGGGATATAAGTGATATAGCTTCAACTGCATGCGAAACAAACGAGTTAGCTTCAAATCCCCGTGAAACACATGATTCAGTTTCAAATTAAAGTGAAGTAGAAGGCTTAGCTGCAAATCCATGCCAAACAAATGGTTCAGCTTCAAATACTTGTGATATACATGATTTAGATTCAACTGTATGCAAAACAAACGAGTTAGTTTCAAAACCATGCGAAACACATGATTTACCTTCAAATCAATGCGAAGTAGAAGGCTTAGCTTCAAATCTATGCGAAACAAATGGTTTAGCTTCAAATACTTGTGATATACATGATTTAGCTTCAGCTGCATGCGAAAAAAATGTGTTAGCCTCAAATCCAAGCGAGACACATGATTCAGCTTCAAATCAATGCGAAGTAGACGGCTTAGCTTCAAATCCATGCGGAACAAATGGTTTAGATTCAAATACTTGTGATATAAATGATATAGCTTCAACAGCAAGCGAAACAAACGAGTTAGCTTCAAATCCAAGCGAAACACATGATTTAGCTACAAATCAACGCGAAGTAGAATGCTTAGCTTCAAATGCATGCGAATCAAATGGTTTAGCTTCAAATGCTTGTGATATACATGATTTATATTCAACTGCATGCGATACAAACGAGTTAGCTTCAAATCCATGCGAAACACATGATTTAGCTTAATATTCATGCGAAGCTAATGGTTTAGCTTCTAATACTTGTGATATTCATGATTTAGCTTAAACTGCATGCGAAACTAACGAGTTAGCTTCAAATCCATGTGATTCAGGTGATTTAGCGTCAAATAAATGCACAGTAGAAATATTCGCTTCAAATACATGAGATACAAATGATTTATCTTCAGATATTTGCGATGCAAGTGATATAGCTTCAAATGCAGGCGAAACAATCGAGTTAGCTTCAAATCCAAGCGAAACACATGATTTAGCTTCAAATTCATGCGAAGTAGAAGGCTCACCTTCAAATCCATGCGAAACGAATGGTTTAGCTTCAAATACTTGTTTTATACACGGATTAGCTTCAACTGCATTCGAAACAAACGAGTTAGTTTCAAAACCATGCGAAACACATGATTTACCTTCAAATCAATGCGAAGTAGAAGGCTTAGCTCCAAATGAATGCAAAACAAATGGTTTAGCTTCAAATACTTGTGATATACATGATTCAGATTCAACTGCATGCGAAACAAACGAGTTAGCATGAAATGCAAAGGAAACACATCATTTAACTTCAAATCAATGCGAACTAGAATGCTTAGCACCAAATCAATGTGAAACAAATTGTTTAGCTTTAAATACTTGTGATATACATGATTCAGTTTCAACGTCATGCGAAACAAACGAGTTAGCTTCAAATCCCAGCTTAGCACATCATTCAATTTCAAATCAAAGCGATGTACAATGCTTAGCTTCAAATCCATGCCAAACAAATGGTTCAGCTTCAAATACTTCTGATATGCACGGTTTAGCTTCAACTGCATTCGAAACAAACGAGTTAGTTTCAAAACCATGCGAAACACATGATTTACCTTCAAATCAATGCGAAGTAGAAGGCTTAGCTTCAAATCTATGCGAAACAAATGGGTTAGCTTCAAATACTTGTGATATACATGATTTAGCTTCAGCTGCATGCGAAAAAAATGAGTTAGCCTCAAATCCAAGCGAGACACATGATTCAGCTTCAAATCAATGCGAAGTAGACGGCTTAGCTTCAAATCCATGCGAAACAAATGGTTCAACTTCAAATACTTGTGATATAAATGATTTAGTTTCAACAGCAAGCGAAACAAACGAGTTAACTTCACATCCATGCGAAACAAATGATTTAGCTACAAATCAACGCGAAGTAGAATGCTTAGCTTCAAATGCATGCGAATCAAATGGTTTAGCTTCAAATGCTTGTGATATACATGATTTAGCTTCAACTGCATGCGAAACAAACGTGCTAGCCTCAAATCCAAGCGAAACACATGATTTAGCTACAAATCAATGCGAAGTCGACGGCTTAGCTTCAAATGCATGCGAATCAAATGTTTTAGCTTCAAATGCTTGTGATATACATGATTTAGCTTTAACTGCATGCGAAACAAACAAGTTAGCTTCAAATCCCCGTGAAACACATGATTCAGTTTCAAATCAAAGTGAAGTAGAAGGCTTAGCTGCAAATCCATGCCAAACAAATGGTTCAGCTTCAAATACTTGTGATATACATGATTTAGCTTCAACTGTATGCAAAACAAACGAGTTAACTTCACATCCATGCGAAACACATGATTTAACTTCAAATTCATGCGAAGTAGAAGGCTTACCTTCAAATCCATGCGAAACGAATGGTTTAGCTTCAAATACTTGTTTTATACACGGATTAGCTTCAACTGCATTCGAAACAAACGAGTTAGTTTCAAAACCATGCGAAACACATGATTTACCTTCAAATCAATGAGAAGTAGAAGGCTTAGCTTCAAATCCACGCGAAACAAATGGTTTAGCTTCAAATACTTGTGGTATACACGATTTAGCTTCAACTACATGCGAAACAAACGAGTTAGATTCAAATCGAAGCGAACACGTGATTCAGATTCAAATCAATGCCAACTAGAAGGCTTAGTTTCAAATCCATGCGAAACGAATAGTTTAGCTTCAAATTCTCGTTTTATAGATTACTTAGCTTCAACTACATGCGAAACAAACGAGTTAGATTCAAATCCAAGCGAACACGTGATTCAGATTCAAATCAATGCGAAGTAGAAGGCTTAGCTTCAAATCCAGGCGTAACAAATGGTTTAGCTTCAGATACTTGTGATAAACATGATTTAGCTTCAACTGGATGCCAAACAAACGAGATGGCTACATGTCCATGCGAAACACAAGATTTAGATACAAATTCATTCGAAAAACGTGGTTTAACTTATTATTCATGCCAAACAAATAGTTCAGCTTCAAATACTTGTGATATACATGATTTAGCTTCAACTCTACGCGAAACTAACGAGTTAGCTTCAAACCATGCGGAACACATGATTTAGCTACAAATCAATGCGAACAGGAAGGCTTAGTTTCAAATTCATGCGAAACGAATAGTTTAGCTTCATATACTTGTTTTATACATTACTTAGCTTCAACTGCATGCGAAACAAACGAGTTAGCTTCAAATCCAAACGAAACACATGATTTAGCTTCAAATAAATGCGAAGTAGAAGGCTTATCTTCGAATCCATGCGTAACAAATGGTTTAGCTTTAAATACTTTTGATATACATGATTTAGCTTCAACTGCATGCGAAACAAACGAGTTAGCTTCAAATCCCCGTGAAACACATGATTCAGTTTCAAATTAAAGTGAAGTAGAAGGCTTAGCTGCAAATCCATGCCAAACAAATGGTTCAGCTTCAAATACTTGTGATATACATGATTTAGCTTCAACTGTATGCAAAACAAACGAGTTAGTTTCAAAACCATGCGAAACACATGATTTACCTTCAAATCAATGAGAAGTAGAAGGCTTAGCTTCAAATCCATGCGAGACGAATGGATTAGCTTCAAATACTTGTTTTATACACGGATTAGCTTCAACTGCATTCGAAACAAACGAGTTAGCTTCAAAACCATGCGAAACACATGATTTACCTTCAAATCAATGCGAAGTAGAATGCTTAGCACCAAATCAATGTGAAACAAATTGTTTAGCATTAAATACTTGTGATATACATGATTTAGCTTAAGCTGCATGCGAAAAAAATGAGTTAGCCTCAAATCCAAGCGAGACACATGATTCAGCTTCAAATCAATGCGAAGTAGACGGCTTAGCTTCACATCCATGCGAAACAAATGGTTTAGCTTCAAATACTCGTGATATAAATGATT
Organism: Megalopta genalis; assembly: GCF_051020955.1. Taxonomy (NCBI): domain Eukaryota; kingdom Metazoa; phylum Arthropoda; class Insecta; order Hymenoptera; family Halictidae; genus Megalopta; species Megalopta genalis. The sequence goes on along the minus strand of NW_027476199.1, from coordinate 358,389 downwards.
TAGTTTCAACAGCAAGCGAAACAAACGAGTTAACTTCACATCCATGCGAAACAAATGATTTAGCTTCAAATCCATTCGAAGCACATGGTTTAGCTTAATATTCATGCGGGACAAATGTTACTGCTTCAAATACTTGTGACATACATGATTTAGCTTCAACTGCATGCGAAACAAACGTGCTAGCCTCAAATCCAAGCGAGACACATGATTCAGCTTCAAATCAATGCGAAGTAGACGGCTTAGCTTCACATCCATGCGAAACAAATGGTTTAGCTTCAAATACTTGTGATATAAATGATTTAGTTTCAACAGCAAGCGAAACAAACGAGTTAACTTCACATCCATGCGAAACAAATGATTTAGCTTCAAATCCATTCGAAGCACATGGTTTAGCTTAATATTCATGCGGGACAAATGTTACTGCTTCAAATACTTGTGACATACATGATTTAGCTTCAACTGCATGCGAAACAAACGTGCTAGCCTCAAATCCAAGCGAAACACATGATTTAGCTACAAATCAATGCGAAGTAGACGGCTTAGCTTCAAATGCATGCGAATCAAATGTTTTAGCTTCAAATGCTTGTGATATACATGATTTAGCTTCGACTGCATGCGAAACAAACGAGTTAGCTTCAAATCCCCGTGAAACACATGACTCAGTTTCAAATCAAAGTGAAGTAGAAGGCTTAGCTGCAAATCCATGCCAAACAAATGGTTCAGCTTCAAATACTTGTGATATACATGATTTAGCTTCAACTGTATGCAAAACAAACGAGTTAACTTCACATCCATGCGAAACACATGATTTAACTTCAAATTCATGCGAAGTAGAAGGCTTACCTTCAAATCCATGCGAAACGAATGGTTTAGCTTCAAATACTTGTTTTATACACGGATTAGCTTCAACTGCATTCGAAACAAACGAGTTAGTTTCAAAACCATGCGAAACACATGATTTACCTTCAAATCAATGAGAAGTAGAAGGCTTAGCTTCAAATCCACGCGAAACAAATGGTTTAGCTTCAAATACTTGTGGTATACACGATTTAGCTTCAACTACATGCGAAACAAACGAGTTAGATTCAAATCCAAGCGAACACGTGATTCAGATTCAAATCAATGCCAACTAGAAGGCTTAGTTTCAAATCCATGCGAAACGAATAGTTTAGCTTCAAATTCTCGTTTTATACATTACTTAGCTTCAACTACATGCGAAACAAACGAGTTAGATTCAAATCCAAGCGAACACGTGATTCAGATTCAAATCAATGCGAAGTAGAAGGCTTAGCTTCAAATCCAGGCGTAACAAATGGTTTAGCTTCAGATACTTGTGATAAACATGATTTAGCTTCAACTGGATGCGAAACAAACGAGATGGCTACATGTCCATGCGAAACACAAGATTTAGATTCAAATTCATTCGAAACACGTGGTTTAACTTATTATTCATGCCAAACAAATAGTTCAGCTTCAAATACTTGTGATATACATGATTTATCTTCAACTGCATGCGAAAGAAACGAGTCAGCTTCAAATCCATGCGGAACACATGATTTAGCTTCAAATAAATGCGAAGTAGAAGGCTTATCTTCGAATCCACGCGTAACAAATGGTTTAGCTTTAAATACTTGTGATATACATCATTTAGCTTCAACTGCATTCGAAACAAACGAGTTAGCTTCAAATCCAAGCGAACACATGATTCAGTTCAAATCAATGCGAAGTAGACGGCTTAGCTTCAAATCCATGCGAAACAAATGGTTTAGCTTCAAATACTTGTGATATAAATGATTTACCTTCAACTGCATGCGAAACAAACGAGTTAGCTTCAAATCCAAGCGAAACACATGATTCAGCTTCAAATCAAAGTGAAGTAGAAGGCTTAGCTGCAAATCCATGCCAAACAAATGGTTCAGCTTCAAATACTTGTGATATACATGATTTAGCTTCAACTGTATGCAAAACAAACGAGTTAACTTCACATCCATGCGAAACACATGATTTAACTTCAAATTCATGCGAAGTAGAAGGCTTACATTCAAATCCATGCGAAACGAATGGTTTAGCTTCAAATACTTGTTTTATACACGGATTAGCTTCAACTGCATTCGAAACAAACGAGTTAGTTTCAAAACCATGCGAAACACATGATTTACCTTCAAATCAATGAGAAGTAGAAGGCTTAGCTTCAAATCCATGCGAGACGAATGGATTAGCTTCAAATACTTGTTTTATACACGGATTAGCTTCAACTGCATTCGAAACAAACGAGTTAGCTTCAAAACCATGCGAAACACATGATTTACCTTCAAATCAATGCGATGTAGAAGGTTTAGCTTCATATCTATGCGAAACAAATGATTTAGCTTCAAATACTTGTGATATAAATGATTTACCTTCAACTGCATGCGAAACAAACGAGTTAGCTTCAAATCCAAGCGAACACATGATTCAGTTCAAATCAATGCGAAGTAGACGGCTTAGCTTCAAATCCAAGCGAAACAAATGGTTTAGCTTCAAATACTTGTGATATAAATTATTTACTTTCAACTGCATGCGAAACAAACGAGTTAGCTTCAAATCCAAGCGAAACACATGATTCAGCTTCAAATCAAAGTGAAGTAGAAGGCTTAGCTGCAAATCCATGCCAAACAAATGGTTCAGCTTCAAATACTTGTGATATACATGATTTAGCTTCAACTGTATGCAAAACAAACGAGTTAACTTCACATCCATGCGAAACACATGATTTAACTTCAAATTCATGCGAAGTAGAAGGCTTACCTTCAAATCCATGCGAAACGAATGGTTTAGCTTCAAATACTTGTTTTATACACGGATTAGCTTCAACTGCATTCGAAACAAACGAGTTAGTTTCAAAACCATGCGAAACACATGATTTACCTTCAAATCAATGAGAAGTAGAAGGCTTAGCTTCAACTACATGCGAAACAAACGAGTTAGATTCAAATCCAAGCGAACACGTGATTCAGATTCAAATCAATGCCAACTAGAAGGCTTAGTTTCAAATCCATGCGAAACGAATAGTTTAGCTTCAAATTCTCGTTGAATAGATTACTTAGCTTCAACTACATGCGAAACAAACGAGTTAGATTCAAATCCAAGCGAACACGTGATTCAGATTCAAATCAATGCGAAGTAGAAGGCTTAGCTTCAAATCCAGGCGTAACAAATGGTTTAGCTTCAGATACTTGTGATAAACATGATTTAGCTTCAACTGGATGCCAAACAAACGAGATGGCTACATGTCCATGCGAAACACAAGATTTAGATTCAAATTCATTCGAAAAACGTGGTTTAACTTATTATTCATGCCAAACAAATAGTTCAGCTTCAAATACTTGTGATATACATGATTTAGCTTCAACTCTACGCGAAACTAACGAGTTAGCTTCAAACCATGCGGAACACATGATTTAGCTACAAATCAATGCGAACAGGAAGGCTTAGTTTCAAATTCATGCGAAACGAATAGTTTAGCTTCATATACTTGTTTTATACATTACTTAGCTTCAACTGCATGCGAAACAAACGAGTTAGCTTCAAATCCAAACGAAACACATGATTTAGCTTCAAATAAATGCGAAGTAGAAGGCTTATCTTCGAATCCATGCGTAACAAATGGTTTAGCTTTAAATACTTTTGATATACATGATTTAGCTTCAACTGCATGCGAAACAAACGAGTTAGTTTCAAATCCCCGTGAAACACATGATTCAGTTTCAAATTAAAGTGAAGTAGAAGGCTTAGCTGCAAATCCATGCCAAACAAATGGTTCAGCTTCAAATACTTGTGATATACATGATTTAGCTTCAACTGTATGCAAAACAAACGAGTTAACTTCACATCCATGCGAAACACATGATTTAACTTCAAATTCATGCGAAGTAGAAGGCTTACCTTCAAATCCATGCGAAACGAATGGTTTAGCTTCAAATACTTGTTTTATACACGGATTAGCTTCAACTGCATTCGAAACAAACGAGTTAGTTTCAAAACCATGCGAAACACATGATTTACCTTCAAATCAATGAGAAGTAGAAGGCTTAGCTTCAAATCCATGCGAGACGAATGGATTAGCTTCAAATACTTGTTTTATACACGGATTAGCTTCAACTGCATTCGAAACAAACGAGTTAGCTTCAAAACCATGCGAAACACATGATTTACCTTCAAATCAATGTGAAGTAGAATGCTTAGCACCAAATCAATGTGAAACAAATTGTTTAGCATTAAATACTTGTGATATACATGATTCAGTTTCAACGTCATGCGAAACAAACGAGTTAGCTTCAAATCCCAGCTTAGCACATCATTCAATTTCAAATCAAAGCGAAGTACAATGCTTAGCTTCAAATCCATGCCAAACAAATGGTTCAGCTTCAAATACTTGTGATATACACGGTTTAGCTTCAACTGCATTCGAAACAAACGAGTTAGTTTCAAAACCATGCGAAACACATGATTTACCTTCAAATCAATGCGAAGTAGAAGGCTTATCTTCGAATCCATGCGTAACAAATGGTTTAGCTTTAAATACTTTTGATATACATGATTTAGCTTCAACTGCATGCGAAACAAACGAGTTAGTTTCAAATCCCCGTGAAACACATGATTCAGTTTCAAATTAAAGTGTAGTAGAAGGCTTAGCTGCAAATCCATGCCAAACAAATGGTTCAGCTTCAAATACTTGTGATATACATGATTTAGCTTCAACTGTATGCAAAACAAACGAGTTAACTTCACATCCATGCGAAACACATGATTTAACTTCAAATTCATGCGAAGTAGAAGGCTTACCTTCAAATCCATGCGAAACAAATGGTTTAGCTTCAAATACTTGTGATATAAATGATTTAGTTTCAACAGCAAGCGAAACAAACGAGTTAACTTCACATCCATGCGAAACACATGATTTAGCTACAAATCAATGCGAAGTAGACGGCTTAGCTTCAAATGCATGCGAATCAAATGTTTTAGCTTCAAATGCTTGTGATATACATGATTTAGCTTCGACTGCATGCGAAACAAACGAGTTAGCTTCAAATCCCCGTGAAACACATGACTCAGTTTCAAATCAAAGTGAAGTAGAAGGCTTAGCTGCAAATCCATGCCAAACAAATGGTTCAGCTTCAAATACTTGTGATATACATGATTTAGCTTCAACTGTATGCAAAACAAACGAGTTAACTTCACATCCATGCGAAACACATGATTTAACTTCAAATTCATGCGAAGTAGAAGGCTTACCTTCAAATCCATGCGAAACGAATGGTTTAGCTTCAAATACTTGTTTTATACACGGATTAGCTTCAACTGCATTCGAAACAAACGAGTTAGTTTCAAAACCATGCGAAACACATGATTTACCTTCAAATCAATGAGAAGTAGAAGGCTTAGCTTCAAATCCACGCGAAACAAATGGTTTAGCTTCAAATACTTGTGGTATACACGATTTAGCTTCAACTACATGCGAAACAAACGAGTTAGATTCAAATCCAAGCGAACACGTGATTCAGATTCAAATCAATGCCAACTAGAAGGCTTAGTTTCAAATCCATGCGAAACGAATAGTTTAGCCTCAAATTCTCGTTTTATACATTACTTAGCTTCAACTACATGCGAAACAAACGAGTTAGATTCAAATCCAAGCGAACACGTGATTCAGATTCAAATCAATGCGAAGTAGAAGGCTTAGCTTCAAATCCAGGCGTAACAAATGGTTTAGCTTCAGATACTTGTGATAAACATGATTTAGCTTCAACTGGATGCGAAACAAACGAGATGGCTACATGTCCATGCGAAACACAAGATTTAGATTCAAATTCATTCGAAACACGTGGTTTAACTTATTATTCATGCCAAACAAATAGTTCAGCTTCAAATACTTGTGATATACATGATTTATCTTCAACTGCATGCGAAACAAACGAGTCAGCTTCAAATCCATGCGGAACACATGATTTAGCTACAAATCAATGCGAACAGGAAGGCTTAGTTTCAAATTCATGCGAAACGAATAGTTTAGCTTCATATACTTGTTTTATACATTACTTAGCTTCAACTACATGCGAAACAAACGAGTTAGCTTCAAATCCAGACGAAACACATGATTTAGCTTCAAATAAATGCGAAGTAGAAGGCTTATCTTCGAATCCACGCGTAACAAATGGTTTAGCTTTAAATACTTGTGATATACATCATTTAGCTTCAACTGCATTCGAAACAAACGAGTTAGCTTCAAATCCAAGCGAACACATGATTCAGTTCAAATCAATGCGAAGTAGACGGCTTAGCTTCAAATCCATGCGAAACAAATGGTTTAGCTTCAAATACTTGTGATATAAATGATTTACCTTCAACTGCATGCGAAACAAACGAGTTAGCTTCAAATCCAAGCGAAACACATGACTCAGTTTCAAATCAAAGTGAAGTAGAAGGCTTAGCTGCAAATCCATGCCAAACAAATGGTTCAGCTTCAAATACTTGTGATATACATGATTTAGCTTCAACTGTATGCAAAACAAACGAGTTAACTTCACATCCATGCGAAACACATGATTTAACTTCAAATTCATGCGAAGTAGAAGGCTTACATTCAAATCCATGCGAAACGAATGGTTTAGCTTCAAATACTTGTTTTATACACGGATTAGCTTCAACTGCATTCGAAACAAACGAGTTAGTTTCAAAACCATGCGAAACACATGATTTACCTTCAAATCAATGAGAAGTAGAAGGCTTAGCTTCAAATCCACGCGAAACAAATGGTTTAGCTTCAAATACTTGTGGTATACACGATTTAGTTTCAACTACATGCGTAACAAACGAGTTAGATTCAAATCCAAGCGAACACGTGATTCAGATTCAAATCAATGCCAACTAGAAGGCTTAGTTTCAAATCCATGCGAAACGAATAGTTTAGCTTCAAATTCTCGTTTTATAGATTACTTAGCTTCAACTACATGCGAAACAAACGAGTTAGATTCAAATCCAAGCGAACACGTGATTCAGATTCAAATCAATGCGAAGTAGAAGGCTTAGATTCAAATCCAGGCGTAACAAATGGTTTAGCTTCAGATACTTGTGATAAACATGATTTAGCTTCAACTGGATGCCAAACAAACGAGATGGCTACATGTCCATGCGAAACACAAGATTTAGATTCAAATTCATTCGAAAAACGTGGTTTAACTTATTATTCATGCCAAACAAATAGTTCAACTTCAAATAATTGTGATATACATGATTTAGCTTCAACTCTACGCGAAACTAACGAGTTAGCTTCAAACCATGCGGAACACATGATTTAGCTACAAATCAATGCGAACAGGAAGGCTTAGTTTCAAATTCATGCGAAACGAATAGTTTAGCTTCATATACTTGTTTTATACATTACTTAGCTTCAACTGCATGCGAAACAAACGAGTTAGCTTCAAATCCAAACGAAACACATGATTTAGCTTCAAATAAATGCGAAGTAGAAGGCTTATCTTCGAATCCATGCGTAACAAATGGTTTAGCTTTAAATACTTTTGATATACATGATTTAGCTTCAACTGCATGCGAAACAAACGAGTTAGTTTCAAATCCCCGTGAAACACATGATTCCGTTTCAAATTAAAGTGAAGTAGAAGGCTTAGCTGCAAATCCATGCCAAACAAATGGTTCAGCTTCAAATACTTGTGATATACATGATTTAGCTTCAACTGTATGCAAAACAAACGAGTTAACTTCACATCCATGCGAAACACATGATTTAACTTCAAATTCATGCGAAGTAGAAGGCTTACCTTCAAATCCATGCGAAACGAATGGTTTAGCTTCAAATACTTGTTTTATACACGGATTAGCTTCAACTGCATTCGAAACAAACGAGTTAGTTTCAAAACCATGCGAAACACATGATTTACCTTCAAATCAATGAGAAGTAGAAGGCTTAGCTTCAAATCCATGCGAGACGAATGGATTAGCTTCAAATACTTGTTTTATACACGGATTAGCTTCAACTGCATTCGAAACAAACGAGTTAGCTTCAAAACCATGCGAAACACATGATTTACCTTCAAATCAATGCGAAGTAGAATGCTTAGCACCAAATCAATGTGAAACAAATTGTTTAGCATTAAATACTTGTGATATACATGATTCAGTTTCAACGTCATGCGAAACAAACGAGTTATCTTCAAATCCCAGCTTAGCACATCATTCAATTTCAAATCAAAGCGAAGTACAATGCTTAGCTTCAAATCCATGCCAAACAAATGGTTCAGCTTCAAATACCTCTGATATACACGGTTTAGCTTCAACTGCATTCGAAACAAACGAGTTAGTTTCAAAACCATGCGAAACACATGATTTACCTTCAAATCAATGCGAAGTAGAAGGCTTAGCTTCAAACCCATGCGAAACAAATGGTTTAGCTTCAAATACTTGTGATATAAATGATTTACCTTCAACTGCATGCGAAACAAACGAGTTAGCTTCAAATCCAAGCGAACACATGATTCAGTTCAAATCAATGCGAAGTAGACGGCTTAGCTTCAAATCCATGCGAAACAAATGGTTTAGCTTCAAATACTTGTGATATAAATTATTTACCTTCAACTGCATGCGAAACAAACGAGTTAGCTTCAAATCCAAGCGAAACACATGATTCAGCTTCAAATCAAAGTGAAGTAGAAGGCTTAGCTGCAAATCCATGCCAAACAAATGGTTCAGCTTCAAATACTTGTGATATACATGATTTAGCTTCAACTGTATGCAAAACAAACGAGTTAACTTCACATCCATGCGAAACACATGATTCAGCTTCAAATCAATGCGAAGTAGAAGGCTTAGCTTCAAATCCATGCGAGACGAATGGTTTAGCTTCAAATACTTGTTTTATACACGGATTAGCTTCAACTGCATTCGAAACAAACGAGTTAGCTTCAAAACCATGCGAAACACATGATTTACCTTCAAATCAATGCGAAGTAGAATGCTTAGCACCAAATCAATGTGAAACAAATTGTTTAGCTTTAAATACTTGTGATATACATGATTCAGTTTCAACGTCATGCGAAACAAACGAGTTAGCTTCAAATCCCAGCTTAGCAGATCATTCAATTTCAAATCAAAGCGAAGTACAATGCTTAGCTTCAAATCCATGCCAAACAAATGGTTCAGCTTCAAATACTTCTGATATACACGGTTTAGCTTCAACTGCATTCGAAACAAACGAGTTAGTTTCAAAACCATGCGAAACACATGATTTACCTTCAAATCAATGCGAAGTAGAAGGCTTAGCTTCAAACCCATGCGAAACAAATGGTTTAGCTTCAAATACTTGTGATATAAATGATTTACCTTCAACTGCATGCGAAACAAACGAGTTAGCTTCAAATCCAAGCGAAACACATGATTCAGCTTCAAATCAATGCGAAGTAGAAGGCTTAGCTTCAAATCCATGCGAGACGAATGGATTAGCTTCAAATACTTGTTTTATACACGGATTAGCTTCAACTGCATTCGAAACAAACGAGTTAGCTTCAAAACCATGCGAAACACATGATTTACCTTCAAATCAATGCGAAGTAGAATGCTTAGCACCAAATCAATGTGAAACAAATTGTTTAGCTTTAAATACTTGTGATATACATGATTCAGTTTCAACGTCATGCGAAACAAACGAGTTAGCTTCAAATCCCAGCTTAGCAGATCATTCAATTTCAAATCAAAGCGAAGTACAATGCTTAGCTTCAAATCCATGCCAAACAAATGGTTCAGCTTCAAATACTTCTGATATACACGGTTTAGCTTCAACTGCATTCGAAACAAACGAGTTAGTTTCAAAACCATGCGAAACACATGATTTACCTTCAAATCAATGCGAAGTAGAAGGCTTAGCTTCAAACCCATGCGAAACAAATGGTTTAGCTTCAAATACTTGTGATATAAATGATTTACCTTCAACTGCATGCGAAACAAACGAGTTAGCTTCAAATCCAAGCGAAACACATGATTCAGCTTCAAATCAATGTGAAGTAGAAGGCTTAGCTTCAAATCCATGCGAGACGAATGGATTAGCTTCAAATACTTGTTTTATACACGGATTAGCTTCAACTGCATTCGAAACAAACGAGTTAGCTTCAAAACCATGCGAAACACATGATTTACCTTCAAATCAATGCGAAGTAGAATGCTTAGCACCAAATCAATGTGAAACAAATTGTTTAGCTTTAAATACTTGTGATATACATGATTCAGTTTCAACGTCATGCGAAACAAACGAGTTATCTTCAAATCCCAGCTTAGCACATCATTCAATTTCAAATCAAAGCGAAGTACAATGCTTAGCTTCAAATCCATGCCAAACAAATGGTTCAGCTTCAAATACTTCTGATATACACGGTTTAGCTTCAACTGCATTCGAAACAAACGAGTTAGTTTCAAAACCATGCGAAACACATGATTTACCTTCAAATCAATGCGAAGTAGTAGGCTTACCTTCAAATCCATGCGAAACGAATGGTTTAGCTTCAAATACTTGTTTTATACACGGATTAGCTTCAACTGCATTCGAAACAAGCGAGTTAGTTTCAAAACCATGCGAAACACATGATTTACCTTCAAATCAATGAGAAGTAGAAGGCTTAGCTTCAAATCCACGCGAAACAAATGGTTTAGCTTCAAATACTTGTGGTATACACGATTTAGCTTCAACTACATGCGAAACAAACGAGTTAGATTCAAATCCAAGCGAACACGTGATTCAGATTCAAATCAATCCGAAGTAGAAGGCTTAGATTCAAATCCACGCGAAACAAATGGTTCAGCTTCAAATATTTGTGATATACATGATCTAGCTTCAACTGCATGTGAAACAGACGTATTAGCTTCAAATCCAAACGAAATACATGATTTAGCTTCAAATCAATGCGAAGTGGAAGGCTTAGCTTCAAATCAACGCGAAACAGATGGTTTAGCAACAAATTCTTGTTTTATACATGATTTAGCTTCAACTGCATGCGAAACAAACAAGTTAGCTTCAAATCCATTCGAAACACATGATTTAGCCTCAAATTCATTCGATATACATGGTTCACCTTAATATTCATGCGAATCAAATGGGTTAGCTTCAAATACTTGTGATATACATGATTTGGCTTCAACTGCATGCGAAACAAACGAGTTACATTCAAATCAAGCGAAACACATGATTTAGCTTCAAATTCATGCGAGGTAGAAGGCTTATCTTCGAATCCATGCGAAACAAATGGTTTATCTTCAAATACTTGTGATATACATGATTTAGCTTCATCTGCATGCGAAACAAACGAGTTAGCTTCAAATCCAAGCGAAACGCATGATTTAGCTCAAATCAATGCCAAGTAGAAGGCTTAATTTCAAATCCATGCGATATGAATGATTTGGCTTTAAATACTTGCGAATATAAGTGATATAGCTTGAAATACATGCGAATCAAATGGTTTAGCTTCAAATACTTGTGATATAAATGATTTAGCTACAACTGCAGCCGAAACAATCGTGTTAGTTTCAAGTCCAAACGAAACACATGATTTAGCTTCAATTGCATGCGAAGTAGAATGCTTATCTTCGAATCCATGCGAAACAAATGGTTTAGCTTCAAATAATTGTGATATACATGATATAGCTTCAAATGCAGGTGAAACAAACGAGTTAGCTTCAAATCCATGCGAAACACATGATTTAGCTTCAAATCAATGCGAAATAGAATGATTATTTTCGAAACCATGCTAAACAAATGGTTTAGCTTCAAATAATTGTGATATACATGATATAGCTTGAAATGCAGCTGAAACAAACGAGTTAACTTCAAATCCAAGAGAAACACATGATTTAGCTTCAAATCAATGCGAAGTAGAAGGCTTAGCTTCAAATCCATGCGAATCAAATGCTTTAGCTTCAAATACTTGTGTTATACATGATTTAGCTTCATATGCAGCCGAAACTATCGAGTTAGATTCAAATCCAAACGAAAGACATGATTTAGCTTCAAATTCATGCGAAGTAGAAGGCTTATCTTCGAATCCATGAGAATCAAATGGTTTAGCTTCAAATACTTGTGATATAGATGATTTAGCTTCAAATGCTGGAGAAACAAACGAGTTAGCTTCAAATCCATGCGAAACACATGATTTAGCTTCAAATCAATGCTAAGTAGAAGGCTTAGTTTCAAATCCATGAGAAGCAAATGGATTGGCTTCAAATACTTGTGATATAGATGATTTAGCTTCAACTGCATGAGAAACAATCGAGTTAGCTTCAAATCCATGCGAAACACATGATTTATATTCAAATTCATTCGAAACACATTGTTTAGCTTTAAATCCTTGCGAAACAAGTAGTTTAGCTTCAAATTCTTGTTTTATACATGAATTAACTTCAACTGCATGCGAAACAAACGAGTTAGCTTCAAATCCATGCGAAACACATGATTTAGCTTCAAATCAATGCGAAGTCGAAGGCTTAGCTTCAAATCCATGCGAATCAAATGCTTTAGGTCCAAATACTTGTGTTATACATGAGTTAGCTTCATATGCAGCCGCAACATTCGAGTTAGTTTCAAATCCAAACGAAACACATTATTTAGCTTCAAATTCATGCGAAGCAGAATGCTTACCTTCGAATCCATGCGAAACAAATGGTTTATCTTCAAATACTTGTGATATACATGATTTAGCTTCAACTGCATGCGAAACAAACGAGTTAGCATCAAATCCACGCGAATCACATGATTTAGCTTCAAATTAATGCGAAGTAGAAGGCTTAGCATCAAGTCCAAACGAATCAGATGGTTTAGCTTCAAATACATGTGATATACATGATTCAGCTTCAACTGCAGGCAAAACAAACGAGTTAGCTTCAAATCCATGCGAAGCACATGATTTAGCTTCAAATCAATGAGAAGTAGAATGCTTAGTTTCAAATACATGCGAATCAAATAGTTTAGCTTCAAATACTTGTGATATAAATGATTTAGCTTCAAATGCAGGCGAAATGAACGAGTTAGCTTCAAATCCATGCGAATCACATGATTTAGCTTCAAATTCATTCGAAACACATTGTTTAGCTTCAAATCCATGCGAAGCAAATAGTTTAGTTTCAAATCTTGTTTTATACATGATTATTCTTCAACTGCATTCGAAACAAACGTGTTAGCTTCAAATCCATTCGAAACACATGATTTATCCTCAAACTCATTCGATACACATGGTTCACCTTAATATTCATGCGAATCAAAACGTTTAGTTTCAAATACTTGTGATATACGTGATTTAGCTTCAACTGCATGCGAAACAAACGAGTTACTTTCAAATCCAAGCGAAGCACATGATTCAGCTTCAAATCAATCCGAAGTAGAAGGCTTAGATTCAAATCCACGCGAAACAAATGGTTCAACTTCAAATATTTGTGATATACATGATCTAGCTTCAACTGCATGTGAAACAGACGTATTAGCTTCAAATCCAAACGAAATACATGATTTAGCTTCAAATCAATGCGAAGTGGAAGGCTTAGCTTCAAATCAACGCGAAACAGATGGTTTAGCAATAAATTCTTGTTTTATACATGATTTAGCTTCAACTGCATGCGAAACAAACAAGTTAGCTTCAAATCCATTCGAAACACATGATTTAGCCTCAAATTCATTCGATATACATGGTTCACCTTAATATTCATGCGAATCAAATGGGTTAGCTTCAAATACTTGTGATATACATGATTTGGCTTCAACTGCATGCGAAACAAACGAGTTACATTCAAATCAAGCGAAACACATGATTTAGCTTCAAATTCATGCGAGGTAGAAGGCTTATCTTCGAATCCATGCGAAACAAATGGTTTATCTTCAAATACTTGTGATATACATGATTTAGCTTCATCTGCATGCGAAACAAACGAGTTAGCTTCAAATCCAAGCGAAACGCATGATTTAGCTCAAATCAATGCCAAGTAGAAGGCTTAATTTCAAATCCATGCGATATGAATGATTTGGCTTTAAATACTTGCGAATATAAGTGATATAGCTTGAAATTCATGCGAATCAAATGGTTTAGCTTCAAATACTTGTGATATAAATGATTTAGCTACAACTGCAGCCGAAACAATCGTGTTAGTTTCAAGTCCAAACGAAACACATGATTTAGCTTCAATTGCATGCGAAGTAGAAGGCTTATCTTCGAATCCATGCGAAACAAATGGTTTAGCTTCAAATAATTGTGATATACATGATATAGCTTCAAATGCAGGTGAAACAAACGAGTTAGCTTCAAATCCATGCGAAACACATGATTTAGCTTCAAATCAATGCGAAATAGAATGATTATTTTCGAAACCATGCTAAACAAATGGTTTAGCTTCAAATAATTGTGATATACATGATATAGCTTGAAATGCAGCTGAAACAAACGAGTTAACTTCAAATCCAAGAGAAACACATGATTTAGCTTCAAATCAATGCGAAGTAGAAGGCTTAGCTTCAAATCCATGCGAATCAAATGCTTTAGCTTCAAATACTTGTGTTATACATGATTTAGCTTCATATGCAGCCGAAACTATCGAGTTAGATTCAAATCCAAACGAAAGACATGATTTAGCTTCAAATTCATGCGAAGTAGAAGGCTTATCTTCGAATCCATGAGAATCAAATGGTTTAGCTTCAAATACTTGTGATATAGATGATTTAGCTTCAAATGCTGGAGAAACAAACGAGTTAGCTTCAAATCCATGCGAAACACATGATTTAGCTTCAAATCAATGCTAAGTAGAAGGCTTAGTTTCAAATCCATGAGAAGCAAATGGATTGGCTTCAAATACTTGTGATATAGATGATTTAGCTTCAACTGCATGAGAAACAATCGAGTTAGCTTCAAATCCATGCGAAACACATGATTTATATTCAAATTCATTCGAAACACATTGTTTAGCTTTAAATCCTTGCGAAACAAGTAGTTTAGCTTCAAATTCTTGTTTTATACATGAATTAACTTCAACTGCATGCGAAACAAACGAGTTAGCTTCAAATCCATGCGAAACACATGATTTAGCTTCAAATCAATGCGAAGTCGAAGGCTTAGCTTCAAATCCATGCGAATCAAATGCTTTAGGTCCAAATACTTGTGTTATACATGAGTTAGCTTCATATGCAGCCGCAACATTCGAGTTAGTTTCAAATCCAAACGAAACACATTATTTAGCTTCAAATTCATGCGAAGCAGAATGCTTACCTTCGAATCCATGCGAAACAAATGGTTTATCTTCAAATACTTGTGATATACATGATTTAGCTTCAACTGCATGCGAAACAAACGAGTTAGCATCAAATCCACGCGAATCACATGATTTAGCTTCAAATTAATGCGAAGTAGAAGGCTTAGCATCAAGTCCAAACGAATCAGATGGTTTAGCTTCAAATACATGTGATATACATGATTCAGCTTCAACTGCAGGCAAAACAAACGAGTTAGCTTCAAATCCATGCGAAGCACATGATTTAGCTTCAAATCAATGAGAAGTAGAATGCTTAGTTTCAAATACATGCGAATCAAATAGTTTAGCTTCAAATACTTGTGATATAAATGATTTAGCTTCAAATGCAGGCGAAATGAACGAGTTAGCTTCAAATCCATGCGAATCACATGATTTAGCTTCAAATTCAATCGAAACACATTGTTTAGCTTCAAATCCATGCGAAGCAAATAGTTTAGTTTCAAATCTTGTTTTATACATGATTATTCTTCAACTGCATTCGAAACAAACGTGTTAGCTTCAAATCCATTCGAAACACATGATTTATCCTCAAACTCATTCGATACACATGGTTCACCTTAATATTCATGCGAATCAAAACGTTTAGTTTCAAATACTTGTGATATACGTGATTTAGCTTCAACTGCATGCGAAACAAACGAGTTACTTTCAAATCCAAGCGAAGCACATGATTCAGCTTCAAATCAATCCGAAGTAGAAGGCTTAGATTCAAATCCACGCGAAACAAATGGTTCAACTTCAAATATTTGTGATATACATGATCTAGCTTCAACTGCATGTGAAACAGACGTATTAGCTTCAAATCCAAACGAAATACATGATTTAGCTTCAAATCAATGCGAAGTGGAAGGCTTAGCTTCAAATCAACGCGAAACAGATGGTTTAGCAATAAATTCTTGTTTTATACATGATTTAGCTTCAACTGCATGCGAAACAAACAAGTTAGCTTCAAATCCATTCGAAACACATGATTTAGCCTCAAATTCATTCGATATACATGGTTCACCTTAATATTCATGCGAATCAAATGGGTTAGCTTCAAATACTTGTGATATACATGATTTAGCTTCAACTGCATGTGAAACAGACATGCTAACTTCAAATTCAATCGAAATATATGATTTAGCTTCAAATCAATGCGAAGTAGAAGGCTTAGCTTCAAATCCACGCGATATGAATGATTTGGCTTCAAATAGTTGCGAATATAAGTAATATAGCTTCAAATCCGGACGAAAGAAACGCGTTAGCTTCAAATTCATGTGAAACACATGATTTACATTGAAATCAATGCGAAGTAGAAGTCTTGTCTTCGAATCCATGCGAAACAATTGGTTTAGCTTCAAATACTTGTGATATACATCATTTAGCTTCAACTGCATTCGAAACAAATGAGTTAGCTTCAAATCTGTGCGAAACACATGATTTAGCTACAAATCAATGCGAAGTAGAAGTCTTAGCTTCAAATCCATGCGAATCAAATGGTTTAGCGTCAAATGCTTGTGGTATACATGATTTATATTCAACTGCAGACGAATCAAACGAGTTAGCTTCAAAATTCATGCGATACACATGATTTAGCATCAAATCAATACGATGTAGAAGGTTTAGCTTCAAAACCATGCGAAACAAATGATTTGGCTTCAAATATTTGCGATATAAATGATATAGCTTCAAATGCAGACGAAACAAACGAGTTAGATTCAAATCCAAGCGAAACACATGATTAAGCTTCAAATCAATTCTATGTAGAAGGTTTAGCTTCAAATCCATGCGAAACAAATGGTTCAGCTTCAAATACTTGTGATATACATGACTTAGCTTCAACTGTTTGCAAAACAAACGAGTTAGCTTCACATCCATGCGGAACACATGATTTAACTTCAACTTCATGCGAAGTAGAAGGCTTAGCTTCAAATCCATGCGAAACGAATGGATTCGCTTCAAATGCTTGTTTTATACACGGTTTAGCTTCAACGGCATTCCAAACAAACGAGTCATCTTCCAATCCATGCGAACCACATGATTTAGCTCAAATCAATGCCAAGTAGAAGGCTTAATTTCAAATCCATGCGATATGAATGATTTGGCTTTAAATACTTGCGAATATAAGTGATATAGCTTGAAATACATGCGAATCAAATGGTTTAGCTTCAAATACTTGTGATATAAATGATTTAGCTACAACTGCAGCCGAAACAATCGTGTTAGTTTCAAGTCCAAACGAAACACATGATTTAGCTTCAATTGCATGCGAAGTAGAAGGCTTATCTTCGAATCCATGCGAAACAAATGGTTTAGCTTCAAATAATTGTGATATACATGATATAGCTTCAAATGCAGGTGAAACAAACGAGTTAGCTTCAAATCCATGCGAAACACATGATTTAGCTTCAAATCAATGCGAAATAGAATGATTATTTTCGAAACCATGCTAAACAAATGGTTTAGCTTCAAATAATTGTGATATACATGATATAGCTTGAAATGCAGCTGAAACAAACGAGTTAACTTCAAATCCAAGAGAAACACATGATTTAGCTTCAAATCAATGCGAAGTAGAAGGCTTAGCTTCAAATCCATGCGAATCAAATGCTTTAGCTTCAAATACTTGTGTTATACATGATTTAGCTTCATATGCAGCCGAAACTATCGAGTTAGATTCAAATCCAAACGAAAGACATGATTTAGCTTCAAATTCATGCGAAGTAGAAGGCTTATCTTCGAATCCATGAGAATCAAATGGTTTAGCTTCAAATACTTGTGATATAGATGATTTAGCTTCAAATGCTGGAGAAACAAACGAGTTAGCTTCAAATCCATGCGAAACACATGATTTAGCTTCAAATCAATGCTAAGTAGAAGGCTTAGTTTCAAATCCATGAGAAGCAAATGGATTGGCTTCAAATACTTGTGATATAGATGATTTAGCTTCAACTGCATGAGAAACAATCGAGTTAGCTTCAAATCCATGCGAAACACATGATTTATATTCAAATTCATTCGAAACACATTGTTTAGCTTTAAATCCTTGCGAAACAAGTAGTTTAGCTTCAAATTCTTGTTTTATACATGAATTAACTTCAACTGCATGCGAAACAAACGAGTTAGCTTCAAATCCATGCGAAACACATGATTTAGCTTCAAATCAATGCGAAGTCGAAGGCTTAGCTTCAAATCCATGCGAATCAAATGCTTTAGGTCCAAATACTTGTGTTATACATGAGTTAGCTTCATATGCAGCCGCAACATTCGAGTTAGTTTCAAATCCAAACGAAACACATTATTTAGCTTCAAATTCATGCGAAGCAGAATGCTTACCTTCGAATCCATGCGAAACAAATGGTTTATCTTCAAATACTTGTGATATACATGATTTAGCTTCAACTGCATGCGAAACAAACGAGTTAGCATCAAATCCACGCGAATCACATGATTTAGCTTCAAATTAATGCGAAGTAGAAGGCCTAGCATCAAGTCCAAACGAATCAGATGGTTTAGCTTCAAATACATGTGATATACATGATTCAGCTTCAACTGCAGGCAAAACAAACGAGTTAGCTTCAAATCCGTGCGAATCACATGATTTAGCATCAAATCATGCAGACGAAACAATCGAGTTAGCTTCAAATCCATGCGAAACACATGATTTACCTTCAAATTCATTCGAAGCACATTGTTTAGCTTCAAATCCATGCGAAACAAATAGTTTAGCTTCAAATTCTTGTTTTATGCATGATTTAGCTTCAACTGCATGCGAAACAAACACGTTAGCTTCAAATCCAAGCGAAACACATGATGTACCTGCAAATCAATGCGAAGTAGAAGGTTTAGTTTCAAATACATGCGAATCAAATGGTTTAGCTTCAAATACTTGTGATATAAATGATTTAGCTACAACTGCAGGCGAAACAAACGAGTTAGCTTCAAATCCATGCGAAACACATGATTTAGCTTCAAATCAATGCTAAGTAGAAGGCTTAGTTTCAAATCCATGAGAAGCAAATGGATTGGCTTCAAATACTTGTGATATAAATGATTTAGCTTCAAATGCAGGAGAAACAAACGAGTTAGGTTCAAATCCATGCGAAACACATGATTTATCTTCAAATTCATACGAAACACATTGTTTAGCTTTAAATCCTTGCGAAACAAGTAGTTTAGCTTCAAATTGTTGTTTTATACATGAATTAACTTCAACTGCATGCGAAACAAACGAGTTAGCTTCAAATCCATGCGAAGCACATGATTTAGCTTCAAATCAATGGGAAGTAGAATGCTTAGTTTCAAATACATGCGAATCAAATAGTTTAGCTTCAAATACTTGTGATATAAATGATTTAGCTTCAAATGCAGGCGAAATGAACGAGTTAGCTTCAAATCCATGCGAATCACATGATTTAGCTTCAAATTCATTCGAAACACATTGTTTAGCTTCAAATCCATGCGAAGCAAATAGTTTAGTTTCAAATCTTGTTTTATACATGATTATTCTTCAACTGCATTCGAAACAAACGTGTTAGCTTCAAATCCATTCGAAACACATGATTTATCCTCAAACTCATTCGATACACATGGTTCACCTTAATATTCATGCGAATCAAAACGTTTAGTTTCAAATACTTGTGATATACGTGATTTAGCTTCAACTGCATGCGAAACAAACGAGTTACTTTCAAATCCAAGCGAAGCACATGATTCAGCTTCAAATCAATCCGAAGTAGAAGGCTTAGATTCAAATCCACGCGAAACAAATGGTTCAGCTTCAAATATTTGTGATATACATGATCTAGCTTCAACTGCATGTGAAACAGACGTATTAGCTTCAAATCCAAACGAAATACATGATTTAGCTTCAAATCAATGCGAAGTGGAAGGCTTAGCTTCAAATCAACGCGAAACAGATGGTTTAGCAACAAATTCTTGTTTTATACATGATTTAGCTTCAACTGCATGCGAAACAAACAAGTTAGCTTCAAATCCATTCGAAACACATGATTTAGCCTCAAATTCATTCGATATACATGGTTCACCTTAATATTCATGCGAATCAAATGGGTTAGCTTCAAATACTTGTGATATACATGATTTGGCTTCAACTGCATGCGAAACAAACGAGTTACATTCAAATCGAGCGAAACACATGATTTAGCTTCAAATTCATGCGAGGTAGAAGGCTTATCTTCGAATCCATGCGAAACAAATGGTTTATCTTCAAATACTTGTGATATACATGATTTAGCTTCAACTGCATGCGAAACAAACGAGTTAGCTTCAAATCCAAGCGAAACGCATGATTTAGCTTCAAATCAATGTGAAGTAGAAGGCTTAGCTTCAAGTCCAAACGAATCAAATGGTTTAGCTTCAAATTCTTGTTTTATGCGTGATTTAGCTTCAACTGCATGCGAAGAAAACACGTTAGCTTCACATCCAAGCGAAACACATGTTTTAGCTTCAAATCAATGCGAAGTAGAAGGCTTATCTTCGAATCCATGCGAAACAAATGGTTCAGCTACAAATTCTCATGATATAGATGATTTATCTTCTACTGCATGCGAAAAAAACGAGTTAGCTTCAAATCCAAGCGAAACACATGATTCAGCTTCAAATCAATGCGAAGTAGAAGGCTTAGCTTCAAATCCATGCGAAACAAATGATTTAGCTTCAAATACCTGTGATATACATGATTTAGCTTCAACTGCATGTGAAACAGACGTGTTAACTTCAAATGCCAGTGAAACACATGATTCAGTTTCAAATCAAAGCGAAGTAGAAGTCTTAGCTTCAAATCCATGCCAAACAAATGGTTCAGCTTCAAATACTTGTGATATACATGACTTAGCTTCAACTGTATGCAACACAAACGAGTTAGCTTCACATCCATGCGAAACACATGATTTAACTTCAAATTCATGCGAAGTAGAAGGCTTAGCTTCAAATCGATGCGAAACAAATGGTCTATATTCAAATACCTGTGGTATACATGATTTAGCTTCAACTGCATGTGAAACAGACATGCTAACTTCAAATTCAATCGAAATATATGATTTAGCTTCAAATCAATGCGAAGTAGAAGGCTTAGCTTCAAATCCACGCGATATGAATGATTTGGCTTCAAATAGTTGCGAATATAAGTAATATAGCTTCAAATCCGGACGAAAGAAACGCGTTAGCTTCAAATTCATGTGAAACACATGATTTACATTGAAATCAATGCGAAGTAGAAGTCTTGTCTTCGAATCCATGCGAAACAATTGGTTTAGCTTCAAATACTTGTGATATACATCATTTAGCTTCAACTGCATTCGAAACAAATGAGTTAGCTTCAAATCTGTGCGAAACACATGATTTAGCTACAAATCAATGCGAAGTAGAAGTCTTAGCTTCAAATCCATGCGAATCAAATGGTTTAGCGTCAAATGCTTGTGGTATACATGATTTATATTCAACTGCAGACGAATCAAACGAGTTAGCTTCAAAATTCATGCGATACACATGATTTAGCATCAAATCAATACGATGTAGAAGGTTTAGCTTCAAAACCATGCGAAACAAATGATTTGGCTTCAAATATTTGCGATATAAATGATATAGCTTCAAATGCAGACGAAACAAACGAGTTAGATTCAAATCCAAGCGAAACACATGATTAAGCTTCAAATCAATTCTATGTAGAAGGTTTAGCTTCAAATCCATGCGAAACAAATGGTTCAGCTTCAAATACTTGTGATATACATGACTTAGCTTCAACTGTTTGCAAAACAAACGAGTTAGCTTCACATCCATGCGGA
This sequence comes from Megalopta genalis, assembly GCF_051020955.1. Lineage (NCBI taxonomy): Eukaryota > Metazoa > Arthropoda > Insecta > Hymenoptera > Halictidae > Megalopta > Megalopta genalis. The sequence goes on along the minus strand of NW_027476199.1, from coordinate 336,277 downwards.
ACACATGATTTAACTTCAACTTCATGCGAAGTAGAAGGCTTAGCTTCAAATCCATGCGAAACGAATGGATTCGCTTCAAATGCTTGTTTTATACACGGTTTAGCTTCAACGGCATTCCAAACAAACGAGTCATCTTCCAATCCATGCGAACCACATGATTTAGCTCAAATCAATGCCAAGTAGAAGGCTTAATTTCAAATCCATGCGATATGAATGATTTGGCTTTAAATACTTGCGAATATAAGTGATATAGCTTGAAATACATGCGAATCAAATGGTTTAGCTTCAAATACTTGTGATATAAATGATTTAGCTACAACTGCAGCCGAAACAATCGTGTTAGTTTCAAGTCCAAACGAAACACATGATTTAGCTTCAATTGCATGCGAAGTAGAAGGCTTATCTTCGAATCCATGCGAAACAAATGGTTTAGCTTCAAATAATTGTGATATACATGATATAGCTTCAAATGCAGGTGAAACAAACGAGTTAGCTTCAAATCCATGCGAAACACATGATTTAGCTTCAAATCAATGCGAAATAGAATGATTATTTTCGAAACCATGCTAAACAAATGGTTTAGCTTCAAATAATTGTGATATACATGATATAGCTTGAAATGCAGCTGAAACAAACGAGTTAACTTCAAATCCAAGAGAAACACATGATTTAGCTTCAAATCAATGCGAAGTAGAAGGCTTAGCTTCAAATCCATGCGAATCAAATGCTTTAGCTTCAAATACTTGTGTTATACATGATTTAGCTTCATATGCAGCCGAAACTATCGAGTTAAATTCAAATCCAAACGAAAGACATGATTTAGCTTCAAATTCATGCGAAGTAGAAGGCTTATCTTCGAATCCATGAGAATCAAATGGTTTAGCTTCAAATACTTGTGATATAGATGATTTAGCTTCAAATGCTGGAGAAACAAACGAGTTAGCTTCAAATCCATGCGAAACACATGATTTAGCTTCAAATCAATGTGAAGTAGAAGGCTTAGCTTCAAGTCCAAACGAATCAAATGGTTTAGCTTCAAATTCTTGTTTTATGCGTGATTTAGCTTCAACTGCATGCGAAGAAAACACGTTAGCTTCACATCCAAGCGAAACACATGTTTTAGCTTCAAATCAATGCGAAGTAGAAGGCTTATCTTCGAATCCATGCGAAACAAATGGTTCAGCTACAAATTCTCATGATATAGATGATTTATCTTCTACTGCATGCGAAAAAAACGAGTTAGCTTCAAATCCAAGCGAAACACATGATTCAGCTTCAAATCAATGCGAAGTAGAAGGCTTAGCTTCAAATCCATGCGAAACAAATGATTTAGCTTCAAATACCTGTGATATACATGATTTAGCTTCAACTGCATGTGAAACAAACGAGTTAGCATCAAATCCACGCGAATCACATGATTTAGCTTCAAATTAATGCGAAGTAGAAGGCTTAGCATCAAGTCCAAACGAATCAGATGGTTTAGCTTCAAATACATGTGATATACATGATTCAGCTTCAACTGCAGGCAAAACAAACGAGTTAGCTTCAAATCCGTGCGAATCACATGATTTAGCATCAAATCATGCAGACGAAACAATCGAGTTAGCTTCAAATCCATGCGAAACACATGATTTACCTTCAAATTCATTCGAAGCACATTGTTTAGCTTCAAATCCATGCGAAACAAATAGTTTAGCTTCAAATTCTTGTTTTATGCATGATTTAGCTTCAACTGCATGCGAAACAAACACGTTAGCTTCAAATCCAAGCGAAACACATGATGTACCTGCAAATCAATGCGAAGTAGAAGGTTTAGTTTCAAATACATGCGAATCAAATGGTTTAGCTTCAAATACTTGTGATATAAATGATTTAGCTACAACTGCAGGCGAAACAAACGAGTTAGCTTCAAATCCATGCGAAACACATGATTTAGCTTCAAATCAATGCTAAGTAGAAGGCTTAGTTTCAAATCCATGAGAAGCAAATGGATTGGCTTCAAATACTTGTGATATAAATGATTTAGCTTCAAATGCAGGAGAAACAAACGAGTTAGGTTCAAATCCATGCGAAACACATGATTTATCTTCAAATTCATACGAAACACATTGTTTAGCTTTAAATCCTTGCGAAACAAGTAGTTTAGCTTCAAATTGTTGTTTTATACATGAATTAACTTCAACTGCATGCGAAACAAACGAGTTAGCTTCAAATCCATGCGAAGCACATGATTTAGCTTCAAATCAATGGGAAGTAGAATGCTTAGTTTCAAATACATGCGAATCAAATAGTTTAGCTTCAAATACTTGTGATATAAATGATTTAGCTTCAAATGCAGGCGAAATGAACGAGTTAGCTTCAAATCCATGCGAAACACATGATTTAGCTTCAAATCAATGCGAAGTAGAATGCTTATCTTTGAATCCATGCGAAATAAATGGTTTAGCTTCAAATACTTGTGTTATACATGATATAGCTTCAAATGCAGGTGAAACAAACGAGTTAGCTTCAAATCCAAGGGAAACACATGATTTAGCTTCAAACTAATGCGAAGTAGAAGGCTTAGCTTCAAGTACAAACGAATCAAATGGTTTAGCCTCAAATACTTGCGATATACATGATTCAGCTTCAAATGCAGGCAAAACAAACGAGTTAGCTTCAAATCCATGCGAATCACATGATTTAGCTTCAAATTCATTCGAAACACATTGTTTAGCTTCAAATCCATGCGAAGCAAATAGTTTAGTTTCAAATCTTGTTTTATACATGATTATTCTTCAACTGCATTCGAAACAAACGTGTTAGCTTCAAATCCATTCGAAACACATGATTTATCCTCAAACTCATTCGATACACATGGTTCACCTTAATATTCATGCGAATCAAAACGTTTAGTTTCAAATACTTGTGATATACGTGATTTAGCTTCAACTGCATGCGAAACAAACGAGTTACTTTCAAATCCAAGCGAAGCACATGATTCAGCTTCAAATCAATCCGAAGTAGAAGGCTTAGATTCAAATCCACGCGAAACAAATGGTTCAGCTTCAAATATTTGTGATATACATGATCTAGCTTCAACTGCATGTGAAACAGACGTATTAGCTTCAAATCCAAACGAAAACATGATTTAGCTTCAAATCAATGCGAAGTGGAAGGCTTAGCTTCAAATCAACGCGAAACAGATGGTTTAGCAACAAATTCTTGTTTTATACATGATTTAGCTTCAACTGCATGCGAAACAAACAAGTTAGCTTCAAATCCATTCGAAACACATGATTTAGCCTCAAATTCATTCGATATACATGGTTCACCTTAATATTCATGCGAATCAAATGGGTTAGCTTCAAATACTTGTGATATACATGATTTGGCTTCAACTGCATGCGAAACAAACGAGTTACATTCAAATCAAGCGAAACACATGATTTAGCTTCAAATTCATGCGAGGTAGAAGGCTTATCTTCGAATCCATGCGAAACAAATGGTTTATCTTCAAATACTTGTGATATACATGATTTAGCTTCAACTGCATGCGAAACAAACGAGTTACTTTCAAATCCAAGCGAAGCACATGATTCAGCTTCAAATCAATCCGAAGTAGAAGGCTTAGATTCAAATCCACGCGAAACAAATGGTTCAGCTTCAAATATTTGTGATATACATGATCTAGCTTCAACTGCATGTGAAACAGACGTATTAGCTTCAAATCCAAACGAAATACATGATTTAGCTTCAAATCAATGCGAAGTGGAAGGCTTAGCTTCAAATCAACGCGAAACAGATGGTTTAGCAACAAATTCTTGTTTTATACATGATTTAGCTTCAACTGCATGCGAAACAAACAAGTTAGCTTCAAATCCATTCGAAACACATGATTTAGCTTCAAATCAATGTGAAGTAGAAGGCTTAGCTTCAAGTCCAAACGAATCAAATGGTTTAGCTTCAAATTCTTGTTTTATGCGTGATTTAGCTTCAACTGCATGCGAAGAAAACACGTTAGCTTCACATCCAAGCGAAACACATGTTTTAGCTTCAAATCAATGCGAAGTAGAAGGCTTATCTTCGAATCCATGCGAAACAAATATTTTAGCTTCAAATTCTTGTTTTATACATGAATTAACTTCAACTGCATGCGAAACAAACGAGTTAGCTTCAAATCCATGCGAAACACATGATTTAGCTTCAAATCAATGCGAAGTCGAAGGCTTAGCTTCAAATCCATGCGAATCAAATGCTTTAGGTCCAAATACTTGTGTTATACATGAGTTAGCTTCATATGCAGCCGCAACATTCGAGTTAGTTTCAAATCCAAACGAAACACATTATTTAGCTTCAAATTCATGCGAAGTAGAATGCTTACCTTCGAATCCATGCGAAACAAATGGTTTATCTTCAAATACTTGTGATATACATGAATTAGCTTCAACTGCATGCGAAACAAACGAGTTAGCATCAAATCCACGCGAATCACATGATTTAGCTTCAAATTAATGCGAAGTAGAAGGCTTAGCATCAAGTCCAAACGAATCAGATGGTTTAGCTTCAAATACATGTGATATACATGATTCAGCTTCAACTGCAGGCAAAACAAACGAGTTAGCTTCAAATCCGTGCGAATCACATGATTTAGCATCAAATCATGCAGACGAAACAATCGAGTTAGCTTCAAATCCATGCGAAACACATGATTTACCTTCAAATTCATTCGAAGCACATTGTTTAGCTTCAAATCCATGCGAAACAAATAGTATAGCTTCAAATTCTTGTTTTATGCATGATTTAGCTTCAACTGCATGCGAAACAAACACGTTAGCTTCAAATCCAAGCGAAACACATGATGTACCTGCAAATCAATGCGAAGTAGAAGGTTTAGTTTCAAATACATGCGAATCAAATGGTTTAGCTTCAAATACTTGTGATATAAATGATTTAGCTACAACTGCAGGCGAAACAAACGAGTTAGCTTCAAATCCATGCGAAACACATGATTTAGCTTCAAATCAATGCTAAGTAGAAGGCTTAGTTTCAAATCCATGAGAAGCAAATGGATTGGCTTCAAATGCTTGTGATATAAATGATTTAGCTTCAAATGCAGGAGAAACAAACGAGTTAGGTTCAAATCCATGCGAAACACATGATTTATCTTCAAATTCATACGAAACACATTGTTTAGCTTTAAATCCTTGCGAAACAAGTAGTTTAGCTTCAAATTGTTGTTTTATACATGAATTAACTTCAACTGCATGCGAAACAAACGAGTTAGCTTCAAATCCATGCGAAGCACATGATTTAGCTTCAAATCAATGGGAAGTAGAATGCTTAGTTTCAAATACATGCGAATCAAATAGTTTAGCTTCAAATACTTGTGATATAAATGATTTAGCTTCAAATGCAGGCGAAATGAACGAGTTAGCTTCAAATCCATGCGAAACACATGATTTAGCTTCAAATCAATGCGAAGTAGAATGCTTATCTTTGAATCCATGCGAAATAAATGGTTTAGCTTCAAATACTTGTGTTATACATGATATAGCTTCAAATGCAGGTGAAACAAACGAGTTAGCTTCAAATCCAAGGGAAACTCATGATTTAGCTTCAAACTAATGCGAAGTAGAAGGCTTAGCTTCAAGTACAAACGAATCAAATGGTTTAGCTTCAAATACTTGCGATATACATGATTCAGCTTCAAATGCAGGCAAAACAAACGAGTTAGCTTCAAATCCATGCGAATCACATGATTTAGCTTCAAATTCAGTCGAAACACATTGTTTAGCTTCAAATCCATGCGAAGCAAATAGTTTAGTTTCAAATCTTGTTTTATACATGATTATTCTTCAACTGCATTCGAAACAAACGTGTTAGCTTCAAATCCATTCGAAACACATGATTTATCCTCAAACTCATTCGATACACATGGTTCACCTTAATATTCATGCGAATCAAAACGTTTAGTTTCAAATACTTGTGATATACGTGATTTAGCTTCAACTGCATGCGAAACAAACGAGTTACTTTCAAATCCAAGCGAAGCACATGATTCAGCTTCAAATCAATCCGAAGTAGAAGGCTTAGATTCAAATCCACGCGAAACAAATGGTTCAGCTTCAAATATTTGTGATATACATGATTTAGCTTCAACTGCATCTGAAACAGACGTATTAGCTTCAAATCCAAACGAAATACATGATTTAGCTTCAAATCAATGCGAAATGGAAGGCTTAGCTTCAAATCAACGCGAAACAGATGGTTTAGCAACAAATTCTTGTTTTATACATGATTTAGCTTCAACTGCATGCGAAACAAACAAGTTAGCTTCAAATCCATTCGAAACACATGATTTAGCCTCAAATTCATTCGATATACATGGTTCACCTTAATATTCATGCGAATCAAATGGGTTAGCTTCAAATACTTGTGATATACATGATTTGGCTTCAACTGCATGCGAAGCAAACGAGTTACATTCAAATCAAGCGAAACACATGATTTAGCTTCAAATTCATGCGAGGTAGAAGGCTTATCTTCGAATCCATGCGAAACAAATGGTTTATCTTCAAATACTTGTGATATACATGATTTAGCTTCAACTGCATGCGAAACAAACGAGTTAGCTTCAAATCCAAGCGAAACGCATGATTTAGCTTCAAATCAATGTGAAGTAGAAGGCTTAGCTTCAAGTCCAAACGAATCAAATGGTTTAGCTTCAAATTCTTGTTTTATGCATGATTTAGCTTCAACTGCATGCGAAGAAAACACGTTAGCTTCACATCCAAGCGAAACACATGATTTAGCTTCAAATCAATGCGAAGTAGAAGGCTTATCTTCGAATCCATGCGAAACAAATATTTTAGCTTCAAATTCTTGTTTTATACATGATTTAGCTTCAACTGCGTGCGAAACAAACGAGTTAGCTTCAAATCCATTCGAAACACATGATTTATCCTCAAACTCATTCGATACACATGGTTCACCTTAATATTCATGCGAATCAAAATGTTTAGCTTCAAATGCTTGTGAAATACATGATTCAGCTTCAAATGCAGGCGAAACAAATAGTTTAGCTTCAAATTCTTGTTTTATACATGATTTAACTTCAACTGCATGCGAACCAAACGAGATAGCTTCAAATCTAAGCCAAAGACATGATTTAGCTTCAAATCAATGCGAGGTAGAAGGCTTAGTTTCAAATCCATGCGAAACACATGATTTAGCTTCAAATCAATGCGAAGTAAAAGGATTAGCTTCAAATCCATGCGAAGCCAATTGTGTAGATTCAAATACTTGTTTTATACACGATTTAGCTTCAACTGCACCTGAAACAAACGTGTTAGCTTCAAATTCGAACGAAAAACATGATTCAGCTTCAAATCAATGCCAAGTTGAAGGCTTGGCTTCAAATCCTTGCGATCAAATGGTTTAGTTTCAAATACCTGTGGTATACATGATTTAGCTTCAACTGCATGTGAAACAGACGTGTTAACTTCAAATTCAAGCGAAATATATGATTTAGCTTCAAATCAATGCGAAGTAGAAGGCTTAGTTCCAAATCAATGCGAAACTAATGGTTTAGCTTCAAATACTTGTGATATACATGATTCAGGTTCAACTGCAGGCGAAACAAACGAGTTAGCTTCAAATCCCAACTTAGCACATGATTCAATTTCAAATCAAAGCGAAGTAGAAGGCTTAGCTTCAAATCCATGCCAAACAAATGGTTCAGCTTCAAATACTTGTGATATACACGGTTTAGCTTCAACTGCATTCGAAACAAACGAGTTAGTTTCAAAACCATGCGAAACACATGATTTACCTTCAAATCAATGCGAAGTAGAAGGCTTAGCTTCAAAGCTATGCGAAACAAATGGTTTAGCATCAAATACTTGTGATATACATGATTTAGCTTCAGCTGCATGCGAAATAAATGAGTTAGCCTCAAATCCAAGCGAAACACATGATTCAGGTTCAAATCAATGCGAAGTAGACGGCTTAGCTTCAAATCCATGCGGAACAAATGGTTTAGATTCAAATACTTGTGATATAAATGATATAGCTTCAACAGCAAGCGAAACAAACGAGTTAGCTTCAAATCCAAGCGAAACACATGATTTGGCTACAAATCAACGCGAAGTAGAATGCTTAGCTTCAAATGCATGCGAATCAAATGGTTTAGCTTCAAATGCTTGTGATACACATGATTTATATTCAACTGCATGCGATACAAACGAGTTAGCTTCAAATCCATGCGAAACACATGATTTAGCTTAATATTCATGCGAAGCTAATGGTTTAGATTCTAATACTTGTGATATACATGATTTAGTTTGTACTGCATGCGAACCAAACGTGATAGCTTCAAATCCAAGCCAAAGACATGATTTTGCTTCAAATCAATGCGAAGTAGAAGGATTAGCTTCAAATCCATGCGAAACACATGATTTATCTTCAAATTCATTCGAAACACATTGTTTAGCTTTAAATCCTTCCGAAACAAGTAGTTTAGCTTCAAATTCTTGTTTTATACATGAATTAACTTCAACTGCAGGCAAAACAAACGAGTTAGCTTCACATCCGTGCGAAGCACATGATTTAGCATCAAATCATGCAGACGAAACAATCGAGTTAGCTTCAAATCCATTCGAAACACATGATTTAGGTTCAAATTCATTCGAAGCACATTGTTTAGCTTCAGATCCATGCGAAACAAATAGTTTAGCTTCAAATTCTTGTTTTATGCATGATTTAGCTTCAACTGCATGCGAAACAAACGAGTTAGCTTCAAATCCACGCGAATCACATGATTTATCTTCAAATCAATGCGAAGTGGAAGCATTAGCTTCAAATCTATGCCAATCAAACAGTTTAGCTTCAAATACTTGTGATATACATGATTCAGCTTCAAATTCAGGCAAAACAAACGAGTTAGCTTCAAATCCATACGAAACACATGATTTAGCTTCAAATTCATTCGAAACACATTGTTTAGCTTCAAATCCATGCGAAACAAATGGTTTAGCTTCAAATACTTGTGATATACATGATATAGCTTCAAATGGAGGTGAAACAAACGAGTTAGCTTCAAATACAAGAGAAACACATGATTTAGCTTCAAATCAATGCGAAGTGGAAGCATTAGCTTCAAATCTATGCCAATCAAACAGTTTAGCTTCAAATACTTGTGATATACATGATTCAGCTTCAAATTCAGGCAAAACAAACGAGTTAGCTTCAAATCCATACGAAACACATGATTTAGCTTCAAATTCATTCGAAACACATTGTTTAGCTTCAAATCCATGCGAAACAAATGGTTTAGCTTCAAATACTTGTGATATACATGATATAGCTTCAAATGGAGGTGAAACAAACGAGTTAGCTTCAAATACAAGAGAAACACATGATTTAGCTTCAAATCAATGCGAAGTAGAAGGCTTAGCTTCAAATCAATGCGAATCAAATGCTTTAGCTTCAAATACTTGTGATATAAATGATTTAGCTTCAAATGCAGGCGAAATGAACGAGTTAGCTTCAGATCCACGCGAATCACATGATTTAGCTTCAAATTAATGCGAAGTAGAAGGCTTACCTTCAAGTCCAAACGAATCAAATGGTTTAGCTTCAAATACTTGTGATATACATGATTCAGCTTCAAATACAGGCAAAACAAACGAGTTAGCTTCAAATCCATGCGAAACACATGATTTAGCTTCAAATTCATTCGAAGCACATTTTTTAGCTTCAAATCCATGCGAAACAAATAGTTTAGCTTCAAATTCTTGTTCTATGCATGATTTAGCTTCAACTGCATGCGAAGAAAACATGTTAGCTTCACATCCAAGCGAAACACATGATTTAGCTTCAAATCAATGCGAAGTAGGAGGCTTATCTTCGAATCCATGCGAAACAAATAGTTTAGTTTCAAATTCTTGTTTTATACATGATTTAGCTTCAACTGCGTGCGAAACAAACGAGTTAGCTTCAAATCCATTCGAAACACATGATTTAGCCACAACTTCATTCGATAGAAATGGTTCACCTTAATATTCATGCGAATCAAATGGTTTAGTTTCAAATACTTGTGATATACATGATTTAGCTTCAACTGCATGCGAAACAAACGAGTTACTTTGAAATCCAAGCGAAACAAATGATTCAGCTTCAAATCAATCCGAAGTAGAAGGCTTAGCTTCAAATCCACGCGAAACAGATGGTTTAGCATCAAATTCTTGCTCTATACATGATTTAGCTTCAACTGCATGCGAAACAAACGAGTTAGCTTCAAATCCATGCGAAACACATGATTTAGCTTCAAATCAATGCTAAGTAGAAGGCTTAGTTTCAAATCCATGAGAAACAAATGGTTTGGCTTCAAATAATAGTGATATAGATGAGGTAGCTTCAACTGCATGCGAAACAATCGAGTTAGCTTCGAATCCATGCGAAACACATGATTTAGCTTCAAATAAATGCGAAGTGGAAGGCTTAGACCCAAATCCACGCGAAACAGATGGTTTAGCATCAAATTCTTGTTTTATACATGGTTTAGCTTCAACTGCATGCGAAAGAAACGATTTAGCTTCAAATCCGTACGAAACACATGATTTAGCTTCAAATCAGTGCTAAGTAGAAGGCTTAGTTTCAAATCCATGAGAAAGATATGGTTTAGCTTCAAATACTTGTGATATAAATGATTTAGCTTCAAATGCAGGCGAAATGAACGACTTAGCTTCAAATCCACGCGAACTACATGATTTAGCTTCAAATCAATGCGAAGTAGAATGCTTATCTTCGAATCCATGCGAAATAAATGGTTTAGCTTCATATACTTGTGATATACATGATATAGCTTCAAATGCAGGTGAAACAAACGAGTTAGCTTCAAATCCATGCGAAACACATGATTTAGCTTCAAATCAATGCGAAGTAGAAGGCTTATCTTCGAATCCATGCGAAACAAATGGTTTAGCTTCAAATACTTGTGATATACATGATATAGCTTCAAATGAAGGTGAAACAAACGAGTTAGCTTCAAATACAAGAGAAACACATGATTTAGCTTCAAATCAATGCGAAGTAGAAGGCTTAGCTTCAAATCAATGCGAATCAAATGCTTTAGCTTCAAATACTTGTGATATAAATGATTTAGCTTCAAATGCAGGCGAAATGAACGAGTTAGCTTCAGATCCACGCGAATCACATGATTTAGCTTCAAATTAATGCGAAGTAGAAGGCTTAGCTTCAAGTCCAAACGAATCAAATGGTTTAGCTTCAAATACTTGTGATATACATGATTCAGCTTCAAATACAGGCAAAACAAACGAGTTAGCTTCAAATCCATGCGAAACACATGATTTAGCTTCAAATTCATTCGAAGCACATTTTTTAGCTTCAAATCCATGCGAAACAAATCGTTTAGCTTCAAATTCTTGTTCTATGCATGATTTAGCTTCAACTGCATGCGAAGAAAACACGTTAGCTTCACATCCAAGCGAAACACATGATTTAGCTTCAAATCAATGCGAAGTAGGAGGCTTATCTTCGAATCCATGCGAAACAAATAGTTTAGTTTCAAATTCTTGTTTTATACATGATTTAGCTTCAACTGCGTGCGAAACAAACGAGTTAGCTTCAAATCCATTCGAAACAAATGATTCAGCTTCAAATCAATCCGAAGTAGAAGGCTTAGCTTCAAATCCACGCGAAACAGATGGTTTAGCATCAAATTCTTGCTCTATACATGATTTAGCTTCAACTGCATGCGAAACAAACGAGTTAGCTTCAAATCCATGCGAAACACATGATTTAGCTTCAAATCAATGCTAAGTAGAAGGCTTAGTTTCAAATCCATGAGAAACAAATGGTTTGGCTTCAAATAATAGTGATATAGATGAGGTAGCTTCAACTGCATGCGAAACAATCGAGTTAGCTTCAAATCCATGCGAAACACATGATTTAGCTTCAAATAAATGCGAAGTGGAAGGCTTAGACCCAAATCCACGCGAAACAGATGGTTTAGCATCAAATTCTTGTTTTATACATGGTTTAGCTTCAACTGCATGCGAAAGAAACGATTTAGCTTCAAATCCGTACGAAACACATGATTTAGCTTCAAATCAGTGCTAAGTAGAAGGCTTAGTTTCTAATCCATGAGAAAGGTATGGTTTAGCTTCAAATACTTGTGATATAAATGATTTAGCTTCAAATGCAGGCGAAATGAACGACTTAGCTTCAAATCCACGCGAACTACATGATTTAGCTTCAAATCAATGCGAAGTAGAATGCTTATCTTCGAATCCATGCGAAATAAATGGTTTAGCTTCATATACTTGTGATATACATGATATAGCTTCAAATGCAGGTGAAACAAACGAGTTAGCTTCAAATCCATGCGAAACACATGATTTAGCTTCAAATCAATGCGAAGTAGAAGGCTTATCTTCGAATCCATGCGAAACAATTGGTTTATCTTCAAATACTTGTGATATACATGATTTAGCTTCAACTGCATGCGAAACAAACGAGTTAGAATCAAATCCATGCAAAAAACATGATTTAGTTTCAAATCAATGCGACCTAGACGGTTTCGCTTCTAATCCAAGCGAAACACATGATTTAGCTTCAAATCAATGCGATGTAGAAGGTTTAGCTCCAAATCCATGAGGAACAAATGATTTAGCATCAATCACTTGGGATATAAGTGATATAGCTTCAAATGCAGACGAATCTACGCGTTAGCTTCAAAATCCATGCGATACACATCATTTAGCTTTAAATCCATACGAAGTAGAAGGCTTAGCTTCAAATTCATGCGAAACAAATGATTTAGGTTCAGATACTTGCGATATAAGTGATACAGCTTCAAATGCAGGAGAAACAAACGAGTTAGAATCAAATCCATGAAAAAAACATGATTTAGTTTCAAATCAATGCGACCTAGACGGTTTAGCTTCAAATCCAAGCGAAACACATGATTTAGCTTCAAATCAATGCGATGCAGAAGGTTTAGCTTCAAATTCATGAGAAACCAATGATTTAGCATCAATCACTTGGGATATAAGTGATATAGCTTCAAATGCAGACGAATCAAACGAGTTAGCTTCAAAATCCATGCGAACACATGATTCAGTTCAAATCAATGCGAAGTAGACGGCTTAGCTTCAAATCCATGCAAAACAAATGGTTTAGCTTCAAATACTTGTGATATACATGATTTAGCTTCAACTCTACGCGAAACTAACGAGTTAGCTTCATACCATGCGGAACACATGATTTAGCTACAAATCAATGCGAACAGGAAGGCTTAGTTTCAAATTCATGCGAAAAGAATAGTTTAGCTTCATATACTTGTTTTATACATTACTTAGCTTCAACTACATGCGAAACAAACGAGTTAGCTTCAAATCCAGACGAAACACATGATTTAGCTTCAAATAAATGCGAAGTAGAAGGCTTATCTTCGAATCCATGCGTAACAAATGGTTTAGCTTTAAATACTTGTGATATACATCATTTAGCTTCAACTGCATTCGAAACAAACGAGTTAGCTTCAAATCCAGACGAAACACATGATTTAGCTTCAAATAAATGCGAAGTAGAAGGCTTATCTTCGAATCCATGCGTAACAAATGGTTTAGCTTTAAATACTTGTGATATACATCATTTAGCTTCAACTGCATTCGAAACAAACGAGTTAGCTACAAATCCAAGCGAACACATGATTCAGTTCAAATCAATGCGAAGTAGACGGCTTAGCTTCAAATCCATGCGAAACAAATGGTTTAGCTTCAAATACTTGTGACATACATGATTTAGCTTCAACTGCATGCGAAACAAACGAGTTAGCTTCAAATCCAAGCGAAATACATGATTCAGCTTCAAATCAATGCGAAGTAGAAGGCTTAGTTTCAAATCCATGCGAAACGAATAGTTTAGCTTTAAATACTTGTGATATACATGATTCAGTTTCAACGTCATGCGAAACAAACGAGTTAGCTTCAAATCCCAGCTTAGCAGATCATTCAATTTCAAATCAAAGCGAAGTACAATGCTTAGCTTCAAATCCATGCCAAACAAATGGTTCAGCTTCAAATACTTCTGATATACACGGTTTAGCTTCAACTGCATGCGAAACAAACGAGTTATCTTAAAAATCTATGCGAATCACATGATTTAGCTACAAATCAATGCGAACTAGAAGGCTTAGTTTCAAATCCATGCGAAACGAATAGTTTAGCTTCAAATTCTCGTTTTATACATTACTAAGCTTCAACTACATGCGAAACAAACGAGTTAGATTCAAATCCAAGCGAACACGTGATTCAGATTCAAATCAATGCGAAGTAGAAGGCTTAGCTTCAAATCCACGCGAAACGAATGGTTTAGTTCCAAATACCTGTGATATACATGATTTAGCTTCAACTGCATGTGAAACAGACGTGTTAACTTCAAATCCCAGTGAAACACATGATTCAGTTTCAAATCAAAGCGAAGTAGAAGTCTTAGCTTCAAATCCATGCCAAACAGATGGTTCAGCTTCAAATACTTGTGATATACATGACTTAGCTTCAACTGTATGCAAAACAAACGAGTTAGCTTCACATCCAAGCGAACACATGATTTAACTTCAAATTCATGCGAAGTAGAAGGCTTAGCTTCAAATCGATGCGAAACAAATGGTTTATATTCAAATACCTGTGGTATACATGATTTAGCTTCAACTGCATGTGAAACAGACGTGCTAACTTCAAATTCAATCAAAATATATGATGTAGATTCAAATCAATGCGAAGTAGAAGGCTTAGCTTCAAATCCACGCGATATGAATGATTTGGCTTCAAATAGTTGCGAATATAAGTAATATAGCTTCAAATGCAGACGAAAGAAACGCGTTAGCTTCAAATTCATGTGAAACACATGATTTACATTGAAATCAATGCGAAGTAGAAGTCTTGTCTTCGAATCCATGCGAAACAATTGGTTTAGCTTCAAATACTTGTGATATACATCATTTAGCTTCAACTGCATTCGAAACAAATGAGTTAGCTTCAAATCTGTGCGAAACACATGATTTAGCTACAAATCAATGCGAAGTAGAAGTCTTAGCTTCAAATCTATGCCAATCAAACAGTTTAGCTTCAAATACTTGTGATATACATGATTCAGCTTCAAATGCAGGCAAAACAAACGAGTTAGCTTCAAATCCATACGAAACACATGATTTAGCTTCAAATTCATTCGAAACACATTGTTTAGCTTCAAATCCATGCGAAACAAATGGTTTAGCTTCAAATACTTGTGATATACATGATATAGCTTCAAATGGAGGTGAAACAAACGAGTTAGCTTCAAATACAAGAGAAACATATGATTTAGCTTCAAATCAATGCGAAGTAGAAGGCTTAGCTTCAAATCAATGCGAATCAAATGCTTTAGCTTCAAATACTTGTGTTATACATGATTTAGCTTCATATGCAGCTGAAACAATCGAGTTAGTTTCAAATCCAAACGAAAGACTTGATTTAGCTTCAAATTCATGCGAAGTAGAAGGCTTATCTTCGAGTCCATGCGAATCAAATGGTTTAGCTTCAAATACTTGTGATATAAATGATTTAGCTTCAAATGCAGGCGAAATGAACGAGTTAGCTTCAAATCCATGCGAAACCCATCATTTAGCTTCAAATCAATGCGAAGTACAATGCTTATCTTCGAATCCATGCGAAATAAATGGTTTAGATTCAAATACTTGTGAAATGCATGATTTAGCTTCAACTGCATGCGACACAAACGAGTTAGCTTCAGATCCACGCGAATCATATGATTTAGCTTCAAATTAATGCGAAGTAAAAGGCTTAGCTTCAAGTCAATACGAATCAAATGGTTTAGCTTCAAATACTTGTGTTATACATGATTTAGCTTCATAAGCAGCAGAAACAATCGAGTTAGTTTCAAGTCCAAACGAAACACATGATATAGCTTCAAATCAATGCTAAGTAGAAGGCTTAGTTTCAAATCCATGAGAAACAAATGGTTTGGCTTCAAATACTTGTGATATAGGTGATTTAGTTTCAACTGCATGCGAAACAATCGAGTTAGCTTCAAATCCATGCGAAACACATGATTTATCGTCAAATTCATTCGAAACACATTGCTTAGCTTCAAATCCATGCGAAACAAATTGTTTAGCTTCAAATTCTTGTTTTATACATGATTTAACTTCAACTGCATGTGAAATAAAAGAGTTACCGTCAAATCCATGCGAAACACATGATTTAGCTTCAAATCAATATTAGAATTCTTAGTTTCAAATACATGCGAATCAAATGGTTTAGCTTCAAGTACTTGTGATATAAATGATTTAGCTTCAAATCCAGGTGAAATGAACGAGTTAGATTCAAATCCATGCGAAACACATGATTTAGCTTCAAATCAATGCGAAGTAGAATGCTTATCTTCGAATCCATGCGAAACAAATTGTTTAGCTTCACATACTTTTGATATAGATGATTTAGCTTCAACTGCATGCGAAACAATCGAGTTAGCTTGAAATCCATGCGAAACACATGATTTATATTCAAATTCATTTGAAACACATTGTTTAGCTTCAAATCCATGCGAAACAAATAGTTTAGATCCAAATTTTTGTTTTATACATGTTTTAACTTCAACTGCATGCGAAACAAACGAGTTAGCTTCAAATCGATGCGAAACACATGATTTAGCTTCAAATCAATCCGAAGTAGAAGGATTAGCTTCAAATCCATGCGAAACAAATGGTTCAGCTTCAAATATTTGTGATATACATGATTTAGCTTCAACTGCATGCGAAACAAACGAGTTACTTTCAAATCCAAGCGAAACACATCATTCAGCTTCAAATCAATCCGAAGTAGAAGGCTTAGCTTCAAATCCATGCGAAACGAACGGATTAGCTTCAAATACTTGTTTTATACACGGTTTAGCTTCAACGGCATTCGAAACAAACGAATCATCTTCAAATCCATGCGAACCACATGATTTAGCGCAAATCAATGCCAAGTAGAAGGCTTAAATTCAAATCCATGCGATATGAATGATTTGGCTTTAAATACTTGCGAATATAAGTGATATAGCTTGAAATACAGGCGAAACAAACGCGTTAGCTTCAAATCCATGCGAACCACATGATTTAGCTCAAATCAATGCCAAGTAGAAGGCTTAACTTCAAATCCATGCGATATGAATGATTTGGCTTTAAATACTTGCGAATATAAGTGATATAGCTTGAAATACAGGCGAAACAAACGCGTTAGCTTCAAATCCATGTGAAACACATGATCTACCTTGAAATCAATGCGAAGTAAAAGTCTTGTCTTCGAATCCATGCGAAACAATTGGTTTAGCTTCAAATACTTGTGATTTACATGATTTAGCTTCAACTGCATTCGAAACAAACGAGTTAGCTTCAAATCTATGCGAAACACTTGATTTAGCTACAAATCAATGCGAACTAGAAGGCTTAGTTTCAAATCCATGCGAAACGAATAGTTCAGGTTCAAATACTCGTTTTATACAATACTTAGCTTCAACTGCATGCGAAACAAACGAGTTAGCTGCAAAGCCAAGCGAAACACATGATTCAGCTTCAAATCAATGCGAAGTAGAAGGCTTAGCTTCAAATCGATGCGAAACAAATGGTTTATATTCAAATACCTGTGGTATACATGATTCAGCTTCAACTGCATGTGAAACAGACGTGCTAACTTCAAATTCAATCAAAATATATGATTTAGCTTCAAATCAATGCGAAGTAGAAGGCTTAGCTTCAAATCCACGCGATATGAATTATTTGGCTTCAAATAGTTGCGAATATAAGTAATATAGCTTCAAATGCAGACGAAAGAAACGCGTTAGCTTCAAATTCATGTGAAACACATGATTTACATTGAAATCAATGCGAAGTAGAAGTCTTGTCTTCGAATCCATGCGAAACAATTGGTTTAGCTTCAAATACTTGTGATATACATCATTTAGCTTCAACTGCATTCGAAACAAATGAGTTAGCTTCAAATCTGTGCGAAACACATGATTTAGCTACAAATCAATGCGAAGTAGAAGTCTTAGCTTCAAATCCATGCGAATCAAATGGTTTAGCGTCAAATGCTTGTGGCATACATGATTTATATTCAACTGCAGACGAATCAAACGAGCTAGCTTCAAAATTCATGCGATACACATGATTTAGCATCAAATCAATACGATGTAGGAGGTTTAGCTTCAAATCTATGCGACACAAATGATTTGGCTACAAATACTTGCGATATAAATGATATAGCTTCAAATGCAGACGAAACAAACGAGTTAGATTCAAATCCAAGCGAAACACATGATTAAGCTTCAAATCAATTCTATGTAGAAGGTTTAGCTTCAAATCCATGCGAAACAAATGGTTCAGCTTCAAATACTTGTGATATACATCACTTAGCTTCAACTGTATGCAAAACAAACGAGTTAGCTTCACATCCATGCGAAACACATGATTTATATTCAAATTCATTTGAAACACATTGTTTAGCTTCAAATCCATGCGAAACAAATAGTTTAGATTCAAGTTTTTGTTTTATACATGATTTAACTTCAACTGCATGCGAAACAAACGAGTTTGCTTTAAATCCATACGAAGCACATGACTTAGCTTCAAATCATTGCGAAGTAGAATGCTTAGTTTCAAATACATGCGAATCAAATGGTTTATCTTCAAATACTTGTGTTATACATGATTTAGTTTCATATGCAGCCGAAAAAGTCGAGTTAGTTTCAAATCCAAACGGAACACATGAGTTAGCTTCAAATTCATGCGAAGTAGAAGGCTTAGCTTCAAATACATGAGAAACAAATGATTTATCTTCAGATAATTGCGATATAAGTGATATAGCTTCAAATGCACTCGAAACAATCGAGTTAGCTTCAAATCCATGCGAATCACATGATTTAGCTTCAAATCAATGCGAAGTAGAAGGCTTAGCTTCAAATACATGAGAAACAAATGATTTATCTTCAGATAATTGCGATATAAGTGATATAGCTTCAAATGCACTCGAAACAATCGAGTTAGCTTCTAACCCATGCGGATCGAATGATTTATCTTCAAATCCTTGTTTTATACACGGTTTAGCTTCAACTGCATTCGAAACAAACGAGATAGTTACAAAACAATGCGAAAAACATGATTTACCTTCAAATCAATGCGAAGTAGAAGGCTTAGCTTCAAATCCATGCGAAACAAATGGGTTAGCTTCAAATACTTGTGATATACATGATTTAGCTTCAACTGAATGCGAAACAAACGAGT
This sequence comes from Megalopta genalis, assembly GCF_051020955.1. Classification (NCBI taxonomy): domain Eukaryota; kingdom Metazoa; phylum Arthropoda; class Insecta; order Hymenoptera; family Halictidae; genus Megalopta; species Megalopta genalis. Next base: position 316,950 of record NW_027476199.1, on the reverse strand, counting down.
TAGCTTAAAATCCATGCGAAAAACGTGATTTAGCTTCAAATCAATACGAAGTAGAAGGTTTACATTCGAATCCATGTGACACACACGATTAGCATCAAATACTTGTGATATAAGTGATATAGCTTCAAATGCAGGCGAAACAAACGAGTTAGCTTCAAATCCACGTGAAACACACCATTTAGCTTCATATTCATGCGAAACACATGTTTTATCTTAATATTCATGCGAAACACAGGGTTTAAATTAATATTCATGCGAATCAAATGGTTCAGCTACAAATACTTGTGTTATACATGATTTAGCTTCAACTGCATGCGAATCAAGCGAGTTAGCTTCAAATCCATGCGAAACACATGATTTATATTCAAATTCATTTGAAACACATTGTTTAGCTTCAAATCCATGCGAAACAAATAGTTTAGATTCAAGTTTTTGTTTTATACATGATTTAACTTCAACTGCATGCGAAACAAACGAGTTAGCTTTAAATCCATACGAAGCACATGACTTAGCTTCAAATCATTGCGAAGTAGAATGCTTAGTTTCAAATACATGCGAATCAAATGGTTTATCTTCAAATACTTGTGTTATACATGATTTAGTTTCATATGCAGCCGAAATAGTCGAGTTAGTTTCAAATCCAAACGGAACACATGAGTTAGCTTCAAATTCATGCGAAGTAGAAGGCTTAGCTTCAAATACATGAGAAACAAATGATTTATCTTCAGATAATTGCGATATAAGTGATATAGCTTCAAATGCACTCGAAACAATCGAGTTAGCTTCAAATCCATGCGAATCACATGATTTAGCTTCAAATCAATGCGAAGTAGAAGGCTTAGCTTCAAATACATGAGAAACAAATGATTTATCTTCAGATAATTGCGATATAAGTGATATAGCTTCAAATGCACTCGAAACAATCGAGTTAGCTTCTAACCCATGCGGATCGAATGATTTATCTTCAAATCCTTGTTTTATACACGGTTTAGCTTCAACTGCTTTCGAAACAAACGAGATAGTTACAAAACAATGCGAAAAACATGATTTACCTTCAAATCAATGCGAAGTAGAAGGCTTAGCTTCAAATCCATGCGAAACAAATGGGTTAGCTTCAAATACTTGTGATATACATGATTTAGCTTCAACTGAATGCGAAAAAAACGAGTTAGCTTAAAATCCATGCGAATCACATGATTTAGCTTCAAATCAATGCGAAGTAGAAGGCTTAGCTTCAAATTCATGAGAAACAAATGATTTATCTTCAGATAATTGCGATATAAGTGATATAGCTTCAAATGCACTCGAAACAATCAAGTTAGCTTCAAATCCATGCGAATCACATGATTTAGCTTCAAATCAATGCGAAGTAGAAGGCTTAGCTTCAAATACATGAGAAACAAATGATTTATCTTCAGATAATTGCGATATAAGTGATATAGCTTCAAATGCACTCGAAACAATCGAGTTAGCTTCTAATCCATGCGGATCGAATGATTTATATTCAAATCCTTGTTTTATACACGGTTTAGCTTCAACTGCATTCGAAACAAACGAGATAGTTACAAAACAATGCGAAAAACATGATTTACCTTCAAATCAATGCGAAGTAGAAGGCTTAGCTTCAAATCCATGCGAAACAAATGGGTTAGCTTCAAATACTTGTGATATACATGATTTAGCTTCAACTGAATGCGAAACAAACGAGTTAGCTTAAAATCCATGCGAAAAACGTGATTTAGCTTCAAATCAATACGAAGTAGAAGGTTTACATTCGAATCCATGTGACACACACGATTAGCATCAAATACTTGTGATATAAGTGATATAGCTTCAAATGCAGGCGAAACAAACGAGTTAGCTTCAAATCCACGTGAAACACACCATTTAGCTTCATATTCATGCGAAACACATGTTTTATCTTAATATTCATGCGAAACACAGGGTTTAAATTAATATTCATGCGAATCAAATGGTTCAGCTACAAATACTAGTGTTATACATGATTTAGCTTCAACTGCATGCGAATCAAGCGAGTTAGCTTCAAATCCAAGCGAAGCACATGATTTAGTTTCAAATCCATGCGAAACACATGATTTAACTTCAAATTCATGCGAAGTAGAAGGCTTAGCATCAAATCCATGCGATACGTATGGATTAGCTTCAAATACTTGTGATATACATGATTTAGCTTCAACTGCATGCGAAACAAACGAGTTAGCTTCAAATCCACGCAAATCACATGATTTATCTTCAAATCAATGCGAAGTAGACGGCTTAGCTTCAAATCCAAGCGAAACAAATGGTTTAGCTTCAAATTCTCGTGATATAGATGATTTATCTTCAACTGCATGCGAAACAAACGAGTTAGCTTCAAATCCAAGCGAAACATATGATTCAGCTTCAAATCAATGCGAAGTAGAAGGCTTAGCTTCAAATCCATGCGAATCAAATGCTTTAGCTTCAAATACTTGTGTTATACATGATTTAGCTTCATATGCAGCCGAAACAATCGAGTTAGTTTCAAATCCAAACGAAACACATGATTTAGCTTCAAACTAATGCGAAGTAGAAGGCTTAGCTTCAAGTACAAACGAATCAAATGGTTTAGCTTCAAACACTTGCGATATACATGATTCAGCTTCAAATGCAGGCAAAACAAACGAGTTAGCTTCAAATCCATGCGAAACACATGTTTTAGCTTCAAATCAATGCGAAGTAGAATGCTTATCTTCGAATCCATGCGAAATAAATGGTTTAGCTTCAAATACATGTGTTATACATGATATAGCTTCAAATGCATGCGAAACAAACGAGTTACTTTCAAATCCAAGCGAAGCACATGATTCAGCTGCAAATTCATTCGAAGCACATTGTTTAGCTTCAAATCCATGCGAAACAAATAGTTTAGCTTCAAATTCTTGTTTTATGCATGATTTAGCTTCAACTGCATGTGAAACAGACGTATTAGCTTCAAATCCAAGCGAAACACATGATTTAGCTTCAAATTAATGTGAAGTAGAAGGCTTAGCTTCAAGTCCAAACGAATTAAATGGTTTAGCTTCAAATACTTGTGATATGCATGATTCAGCTTCAAATGCAGGCAAAACAAACGAGTTAGCTCTAAATTCAAGCGAAACACATGATTTAGCTTCAAATTTCTTTCGAAGCACATTGTTTAGCTTCAAATCCATGCGAAACAAATAGTTTAGCTTCAAATTCTTGTTTTATACATGATTTAGCTTCAACTGCATGCGAACCAATCGAGTTAGCTTCAAATCCGTGCGAAGCACATGATTTAGCATCAAATCATGCAGACGAAACAATCGAGTTAGCTTCAAATCCATGCGAAACACATGATTTAGCTTCAAATCAATGCGAAGTAGAAGGCTTATCTTCGAATACATGCGAAACAAATAGTTTAGCTTCAAATTCTTGTTTTATGCATGATTTAGCTTCAACTGCATGTGAAACAGACGTATTAGCTTCAAATCCAAGCGAAACACATGATTTAGCTTCAAATTAATGTGAAGTAGAAGGCTTAGCTTCAAGTCCAAACGAATTAAATGGTTTAGCTTCAAATACTTGTGATATACATGATTCAGCTTCAAATGCAGGCAAAACAAACGAGTTAGCTCCAAATTCAAGCGAAACACATGATTTAGCTTCAAATTCATTCGAAGCACATTGTTTAGCTTCAAATCCATGCGAAACAAATAGTTTAGTTTCAAATTCTTGTTTTATACATGATTTAACTTCAACTGCATGCGAAACAAACGAGTTAGCTTCAAATCCATGCGGAACACTTGATTTAGCTTCAAATCAATCCGTAGTAGAAGGCTTAGCTTCAAATCCATGCGAAACAAATGGTTCAGCTTCAAATATTTGTGATATACATGATTTAGCTTCAACTGCATGTGAAACAGACGTGTTAGCTTCAAATCCAAGCGAAACACTAGATGTAGCTTCAAATCAATGCGAAGTAGAAGGCTCAAAGTTATATCCATGCGAATCAAATGGTACAGCTTGAAACACATGTGATATACATGATTCAGCTTCAACTGCATGCGAAACAATCGAGGTAGATTCAAATCTAAGCGAAACACATGATGTAGCTTCAAATCAATGCGAAGTAGAAGGATCAGCTTCAAATCTATGAGAATCAAATGGTTTAGCTTCAAATACATGTGATATACATGATTTGGCTTCAACTTCATGAGAAACAAACGAGATAGCTTCAAATCCATGCGAAACACATGATTTAGCTTCAAATCAATGCGAAGTAGAAGGCTTAGTTTCAAATCCGTGTGAAACGAATAGTATAACTTCAAATACTTGTTTTATACATGATTTAGCTTCAACTGCATGCGAAACAAACGAGTTGGCTTCTGAACCATTCGAAACACATGATATTGCTTCAAATTCATCCGAAACACATGGTTTAGCTTAATATTCATGCAAAACAAATGGTCCAGCTTCAAATACTCGTGATATACATGATTTAGCATTAACTGCATGCGAACCAAACGAGATAGCTTCAAATCTAAGCCAAAGACATGATTTAACTTCAAATCAATGCGAAGTCGAAGGCTTAGCTTCAAATCCATGCGAATCAAATGCTTTAGGTTCAAATACTTGTGTTATACATGAGTTAGCTTCATATGCAGCCGCAACATTCGAGTTAGTTTCAAATCCAAACGAAACACATGATTTAGCTTCAAATTCATGCGAAGTAGAAGTCTTATCTTCGAATCCATGCGAAACAAATGGTTTATCTTCAAAAACATGTGATCTACATGATTCAGCTTCAACTGCAGGCAAAACAAACGAGTTAGATTCAAATCCGTGCGAAGCACATGATTTAGCATCAAATCATGCAGACGAAACAATCGAGTTAGCTTCAAATCCATGCGAAACACATGATTTAGCTTCAAATTCATTCGAAGCACATTGTTTAGCTTCAAATCCATGCGAAACAAATAGTTTAGCTTCAAATTTTTGTTTTATACATGATTTAACTTCAACTGCATGCGAAACAAACGAGTTAGCTTTAAATCCATACGAAGCACATGATTTAGCTTCAAATCATTGCGAAGTAGAATGCTTAGTTTCAAATACATGCGAATCAAATGGTTTAGCTTCAAATACTTGTGATATAAATGATTTAGCTTCAAATGCAGTCGAAATGAACGAGTTAGCTTCAAATCCATGCGAAACACATGTTTTAGCTTCAAATCAATGCGAAGTAGAATGCTTATCTTCGAATCCATGCGAAATAAATGGTTTAGCTTCAAATACTTGTGTTATACATGATATAGCTTCAAATGCAGGTGGAACAAACGCGTTAGCTTCAAATCCAAGAGAAACACATGATTTAGCTTCAAATCAATGCGAAGTAGAAGGCTTAGCTTCAAATCCATGCGAATCAAATGCTTTAGCTTCAAATACTTGTGTTATACATGATTTAGCTTCATATGCAGCCGAAACAATCGAGTTAGTTTCAAATCCAAACGAACCACATGATTTAGCTTCAAACTAATGCGAAGTAGAAGGCTTAGCTTCAAGTACAAACGAATCAAATGGTTTAGCTTCAAATACTTGCGATATACATGATTCAGCTACAAATGCAGGCAAAACAAACGAGTTAGCTTCAAATCCATGCGAATCACATGATTTAGCTTCAAATCCATGCGAATCACATGATTTAGCTTCAAATCCATTCGAAACACATGATTTATCCTCAAACTCATTCGATACACATGGTTCACCTTAATATTCATGCGAATCAGAAGGTTTAGTTTCAAATACTTGTGATATACATGATTTAGCTTCAACTGCATGCGAAACAAACGAGTTACTTTCAAATCCAAGCGAAGCACATGATTCAGCTTCAAATTCATACGAAGCACATTGTTTAGCTTCAAATCCATGCGAAAGAAATAGTTTAGCTTCAAATTCTTGTTTTATGCATGATTTAGCTTCAACTGCATGTGAAACAGACGTATTAGCTTCAAATCCAAGCGAAACACATGATTTAGCTTCAGATTAATGTGAAGTAGAAGGCTTAGCTTCAAGTCCAAACGAATTAAATGGTTTAGCTTCAAATACTTGTGATATACATGATTCAGCTTCAAATGCAGGCAAAACAAACGAGTAAGCTCCAAATTCAAGCGAAACACATGATTTAGCTTCAAATTCATTCGAAGCACATTGTTTAGCTTCAAATCCATGCGAAACAAATAGTTTAGCTTCAAATTCTTGTTTTATACATGATTTAGCTTCAACTGCATGCGAAACAATCGAGTTAGCTTCAAATCCATGCGAAACACATGATTTATCTTCAAGTTCATTCGAAACACATTGTTTAGCTTTAAATCCATGCGAAACAAATAGTTTAGCTTCAAATTCATGTTTTATACATGATTTAACTTCAACTGCATGCGAAACAAACGAGTTAGCTTCAAATCCATGCGGAACACATGATTTAGCTTCAAATCAATCCGTAGTAGAAGGCTTAGCTTCAAATCCATGCGAAACAAATGGTTCAGCTTCAAATATTTGTGATATACATGATTTAGCTTCAACTGCTTGTGAAACAGACGTGTTAGCTTCAAATCCAAGCGAAACACTAGATGTAGCTTCAAATCAATGCGAAGTAGAAGGCTGAAAGTCATATCCATGCGAATCAAATGGTACAGCTTGAAACACATGTGATATACATGATTCAGCTTCAACTGCATGCGAAACAATCGAGGTAGATTCAAATCTAAGCGAAACACATGATGTAGCTTCAAATCAATGCGAAGTAGAAGGATCAGCTTCAAATCTATGAGAATCAAATGGTTTAGCTTCAAATACATGTGATATACATGATTTAGCTTCAACTTCATGAGAAACAAACGAGATAGCTTCAAATCCATGCGAAACACATGATTTAGCTTCAAATCAATGCGAAGTAGAAGGCTTAGTTTCAAATCCGTGTGAAACGAATAGTATAACTTCAAATACTTGTTTTATACATGATTTAGCTTCAACTGCATGCGAAACAAACGAGTTGGTTTCTGAACCATTCGAAACACATGATATTGCTTCAAATTCATCCGAAACACATGGTTTAGCTTAATATTCATGCAAAACAAATGGTCCAGCTTCAAATACTCGTGATATACATGATTTAACATTAACTGCATGCGAACCAAACGAGATAGCTTCAAATCTAAGCCAAAGACATGATTTAGCTTCAGATCAATGCGAAGTAGAAGGCTTAGTTTCAAATCCATGCGAAACACATGATTTAGCTTCAAATCAATGCGAAGTAGAAGGCTTATCTTCGAATCCATGCGAATCAAATGGTTTAGCTTCAAATACTTGTGATATAAATGATTTAGCTTCAAATGCAGGCGAAATGAACGAGTTAGCTTCAAATCCATGCGAAACACATCATTTAGCTTCAAATCAATGCGAAGTACAATGCTTATCTTCGAAACCATGCGAAATAAATGGTTTAGATTCAAATACTTGTGTTATACATGATTTAGCTTCATAAGCAGCAGAAACAATCGAGTTAGTTTCAAGTCCAAACGAAACACATGATTTAGTTTCAATTTCATGCGAAGTTGAAGGCTTATCTTCGAATCCATGCGAAACAAATGGTTCAGCTTCAAATATTTGTGATATATATGATTTAGCTTCAACTGCATGTGAAACAGACGTGTTAGCTTCAAATCCAAGCGAAACACATGATTTAACCTCAAATTCATACGATACACATGGTTCACCTTAATATTCATGCGAATCAAATGGTTTAGATTCAAACACTTGTGATATACATGATTTAGCTTCAACTGCATGCGAAACAAACGAGTTACTTTCAAATCCAAGCGAAACAAATGATTCAGCTTCAAATCAATCCGAAGTAGAAGGCTTAGCTTCAAATCCACGCGAAACAGATGGTTTAGCATCAAATTCTTGCTCTATACATGATTTAGCTTCAACTGCATGCGAAACAAACGAGTTAGCTTCAAATCCATGCGAAACACATGATTTAGCTTCAAATCAATGCGAAGTAGAAGCCTTAGCTTCAAATCCATGCGAGAGAAATGGTTTAGCTTCAAATAATTGTGATATACATGATTTAGCTTCAACTGAATGCGAAACAAACGAGTTAGCTTAAAATCCATGCGAAACACGTGATTTAGCTTCAAATCAATGCGAAGTAGAAGGTTTAGATTCGAATCCATGTGACACACATGATTAGCATCAAATACTTGTGATATAAGTGATATAGCTTCAAATGCAGACGAAACAAACGAGTTAGCTTCGAATCCACGTGAAACACACCATTTAGCTTCATATTCATGCGAAACACATGTTTTATCTTAATATTCATGGGAAACACAGGGTTTAAATTAATATTCATGCGAATCAAATGGTTCAGCTACAAATACTTGCGTTATACATGATGTAGCTTCAACTGCATGCGAATCAAGCGAGTTAGCTTCAAATCCAAGCGAAGCACATGATTTAGTTTCAAATCCATGCGAAACACATGATTTAACTTCAAATTCATGCGAAGTAGAAGGCTTTGCTTCTAATCCATGCGATGCGTATGGTTTAGCTTCAAATACTTGTGATATACATGATTTAGCTTCAACTGCATGCGAAACAAACGAGTTAGCTTCAAATCCACGCGAATCACATGATTTATCTTCAAATCAATGCGAATTGGAAGGCTTAGCTTCAAATCTATGCCAATCAAACAGTTTAGCTTCAAATACTTGTGATATACATGATTCAGATTCAAATGCAGGCAAAACAAACGAGTTAGCTTCAAATCCATACGAAACACATGATTTAGCTTCAAATTCATTCGAAACACATTTTTTAGCTTCAAATCCATGCAAAACACATCATTTAGCTTCAAATCAATGCAAAGTACAATGCTTATCTTCGAATCCATGCGAAATAAATGGTTTAGATTCAAATACTTGTGATATGCATGATTTAGCTTCAACTGCATGCGAAACAAACGAGTTAGCTTCAGATCTACGCGAATCATATGATTTAGCTTCAAATTAATGCGAAGTAGAAGGCTTAGCTTCAAGTCCAAACGAATCAAATGGTTTAGCTTCAAATACTTGTGTTATACATGATTTAGCTTCATAAGCAGCAGAAACAATCGAGTTAGTTTCAAGTCCAAACGAAACACATGATTTAGCTTCAATTTCATTCGAATTTGAAGGCTTATCTTCGAATCCATGCGAAACAAATGGTTCAGCTTCAAATATTTGTGATATACATGATTTAGCTTCAACTGCATGTGAAACAGACGTGTTAGCTTCAAATCCAAGCGAAACACATGATTTAACCTCAAATTCATACGATACACATGGTTCACCTTAATATTCATGCGAATCAAATGGTTTAGATTCAAATACTTGTGATATACATGATTTAGCTTCAACTGCATGCGAAACAAACGACTTAGCTTCAAATCCACGCGAAACACATGATTTAGCTTCAAATCAAAGCGAAGTAGAATGCTTATCTTCGAATCCATGCGAAATAAATGGTTTAGTTTCAAATACTTGTGATATACATGATATAGCTTCAAATGCACGTGAAACAAACGAGTTAGCTTCAAATCCATGCGAAACACATGATTTAGCTTCAAATTCATTCGAAGCACATTGTTTAGCTTCAAATCCATGCGAAACAAATAGTTTAGCTTCAAATTCTTGTTCTATGCATGATTTAGCTTCAACTGCATGCGAAGAAAACACGTTAGCTTCACATCCAAGCGAAACACATGATTTAGCTTCAAATCAATGCGAAGTAGAAGGCTTATCTTCGAATCCATGCGAAACAAATAATTTAGCTTCAAATTCTTGTTTTATACATGATTTAGTTTCAACTGCGTGCGAAACAAACGAGTTAGCTTCAAATCGATTCGAAACACATGATTTAGCCACAACTTCATTCGATACAAATGGTTCACCTTAATATTCATGCGAATCAAATGGTTCAGTTTCAAATACTTGTGATATACATGATTTAGCTTCAACTGCATGCGAAACAAACGAGTTAGCTTCAAATCCATGCGAAACACATGATTTTGCTTCAAATCAATGCTAAGTAGAAGGCTTAGTTTCAAATCCATGAGAAACAAATGGTTTGGCTTCAAATAATTGTGATATAGATGAGTTAGCTTCAACTGCGTGCGAAACAAACGAGTTACCATCAAATCGATTCGAAACACATGATTTAGCCACAACTTCATTCGATACAAATGGTTCACCTTAATATTCATGCGAATCAAATGGTTCAGTTTCAAATACTTGTGATATACATGATTTAGCTTCAACTGCATGCGAAACAAACGAGTTAGCTTCAAATCCATGCGAAACACATGATTTAGCTTCAAATCAATGCTAAGTAGAAGGCTTAGTTTCAAATCCATGAGAAACAAATGGTTTGGCTTCAAATAATTGTGATATAGATGAGTCAGCTACAACTGCACTCGAAACAATCGAGTTAGCTTCAAATCCATGCGAATCACATGATTTAGCTTCAAATCAATGCGAAGTAGAATGCTTAGCTTCAAATACATGAGAAACAAATGATTTATCTTCAGATAATTGCGATATAAGTGATATAGCTTCAAATGCTCTCGAAACAATCGAGTTAGCTTCTAATCCATGCGGATCGAATGATTTATCTTCAAATACTTGTTTTATACACGGTTTAGCTTCAACTGCAATCGAAACAAACGAGATAGTTACAAAACACATCATGATTTACCTTCAAATCAATGCGAAGTAGAAGGCTTAGCTTCAAATCCATGCGAAACAAATGGGTTAGCTTCAAATACTTGTGATATACATGATTTAGCTTCAACTGAATGCGAAACAAACGAGTTAGCTTAAAATCCATGCGAGACACGTGATTTAGCTTCAAATCAATGCGAAGTAGAAGGTTTAGATTCGAATCCATGTGACACAAATGGTTCAGCTTCAAATATTTGTGATATACATGATTTAGCTTCAACTGCATGCGAAACAAACGAGTTACTTTCAAATCCAAGCGAAACTCATGATTCAGCTTCAAATCAATCCGAAGTAGAAGGCTTAGCTTCACATCCATGCGAAACAAATGGTTCAGCTTCAAATATTTGTGATATATATGATTTAGCTTCAACTGCGTGTGAAACAGACGTATTAGCTTCAAAACCAAGCGAAACACATGATTTAGCTTCAAATCAAAGCGAAGTGGAAGGCTTAGCTTCAAATCCACGCGAAACAGATGGTTTAGCATCAAATTCTTGTTTTATACATGATTGAGCTTCAACTGCATGCGAAACAAACGAGTTAGCTTAAAATCCATGCGTAACACATGATTTAGCTTCAAATCAATGCTAAGTAGAAGGCTTAGTTTCACATCCATGAGAAACAAATGGTTTGGCTTCAAATACTTGTGATATAGATGATTTAGCTTCAACTGCATGCGAAACAAACGAGTTAGCTTCAAATCCATACGAAACACATGATTTAGCTTCAAATTCATTCGAAGCACATTGTTTAGCTTCAAATCCATGCGAAACAAATAGTTTAGCTTCAAATTCTTGTTCTATGCATGATTTAGCTTCAACTGCATGCGAAGAAAACACGTTAGCTTCACATCCAAGCGAAACACATGATTTAGCTTCAAATCAATGCGAAGTAGAAGGCTTATCTTCGAATCCATGCGAAACAAATACTTTAGCTTCAAATTCTTGTTTTATACATGATTTAGCTTCAACTGCGTGCGAAACAAACGAGTTAGCTTCAAATCGATTCGAAACACATGATTTAGCCACAACTTCATTCGATACAAATGGTTCACCTTAATATTCATGCGAATCAAATGGTTCAGTTTCAAATACTTGTGATATACATGATTTAGCTTCAACTGCATGCGAAACAAACGAGTTAGCTTCAAATCCATGCGAAACACATGATTTAGCTTCAAATCAATGCTAAGTAGAAGGCTTAGTTTCAAATCCATGAGAAACAAATGGTTTGGCTTCAAATAATTGTGATATAGATGAGTTAGCTACAACTGCACTCGAAACAATCGAGTTAGCTTCAAATCCATGCGAATCACATGATTTAGCTTCAAATCAATGCGAAGTAGAATGCTTAGCTTCAAATACATGAGAAACAAATGATTTATCTTCAGATAATTGCGATATAAGTGATATAGCTTCAAATGCTCTCGAAACATTCGAGTTAGCTTCTAATCCATGCGGATCGAATGATTTATCTTCAAATACTTGTTTTATACACGGTTTAGCTTCAACTGCAATCGAAACAAACGAGATAGTTACAAAACACATCATGATTTACCTTCAAATCAATGCGAAGTAGAAGGCTTAGCTTCAAATCCATGCGAAACAAATGGGTTAGCTTCAAATACTTGTGATATACATGATTTAGCTTCAACTGAATGCGAAACAAGCGAGTTAGCTTAAAATCCATGCGAAACACGTGATTTAGCTTCAAATCAATGCGAAGTAGAAGGTTTAGATTCGAATCCATGTGACACAAATGGTTCAGCTTCAAATATTTGTGATATACATGATTTAGCTTCAACTGCATGCGAAACAAACGAGTTACTTTCAAATCCAAGCGAAACTCATGATTCAGCTTCAAATTAATGCGAAGTAGAAGGCTTAGCTCCACATCCAAACGAATCAAATGGTTTAGCTTCAAATACTTGTGTTATACATGATTTAGCTTCATAAGCAGCAGAAACAATCGAGTTAGTTTCAAGTCCAAACGAAACACATGATTTAGATTCAATTTCAAGCGAAGTTGAAGGATTATCTTCGAATCCATGCGAAACAAATGGTTCAGCTTCAAATATTTGTGATATACATGATTTAGCTTCAACTGCATGTGAAACAGACGTGTTAGCTTCAAATCCAAGCGAAACATATGATTTAACCTCAAATTCATTCGATACACATGGTTCACCTTAATATTCATGAGAATCAAATGGTTTAGATTCAAACACTTGTGATATACATTATTTAGCTTCAACTGCATGCGAAACAAACGAGTTAGCTTCAAATCCATGCGAAACACATGATTCCGCTTCAAATCAATCCGAAGTAGAAGGCTTAGCTTCACATCCATGCGAAACAAATGGTTCAGCGTCAAATATTTGTGATATACATTATTAGCTTCAACTGCATGTGAAACAGACGTATTAGCTTCAAATCCACGCGAATCACATGATTTAGCTTCAAATTAATGCGAAGTAGAAGGCTTAGCTTCAAGTCCAAACGAATCAAATGGTTTAGCTTCAAATACTTGTGATATACATGATTCAGCTTCAAATGCAGGCAAAACAGACGAGTTAGCTCCAAATTCAAGCGAAACACATGATTTAGCTTCAAATCAATGCGAAGTGGAAGGCTTAGACTCAAATCAACGCGAAACAGATGGTTTAGCATCAAATTCTTGTTTTATGCATGATTTAGCTTCAACTGCATGCGAAACAAACGAGTTAGCTTCAAATCCATGCGAAACACATGATTTAGCTTCAAATCAATGCTAAGTCGAAGGTTTAGTTTCAAATCCATGAGAAACAAATGGTTTGGTTTCAAATACTTGTGATATAGATGATTTAGCTTCATATGCATGCGAAACAAATAGTTTAGCTTCAAATTCTTGTCTTATGCATGATTTAGCTTCAACTGCATGCGAAACAAACGAGTTAGCTTCAAATCCACGCGAATCACATGGATTAGCTTCAAATTAATGCGAAGTAGAAGGCTTAGCTTCCACTACAAACGTATCAAATGGTTTAGATTCAAATACTTGTGATATAAATGATTTAGCTTCAAATGCAGGCGAAACAAACGAGTTAGCTTCAAATCCATGCGAAACACATGATTTATCTTCAAATTCATTCTAAACACATTGTTTAGCTTTAAATCCTTGCGAAACAAGTAGTTTAGCTTCAAATTCTTGTTTTATACATGAATTAACTTCAACTGCATGCGAAACAAACGAGTTAGCTTCAAATGCATGCGAAACACATGATTTAGCATCAAATCATGCAGACGAAACAATCGAGTTAGCTTCAAATCCATGCGAAACAAATAGTTTAGCTTCAAATTCTTGTTTTATACATGATTTAGCTTCAACTGCATGCGAAACAAACACGTTAGCTTCAAATCCAAGCGAAACACATGATGTAGCTGCAAATCAATACGAAGTAAAAGGTTTAGTTTCAAATACATGCGAATCAAATGGTTTAGATTCAAATACTTGTGATATAAATGATTTAGCTACAACTGCAGTCGAAACAAACGAGTTAGCTTCAAATCCATGCGAAACACATGATTTATCTTCAAATTCTTGTTTTATAAATGATTTAACTTCAACTGCATGCGAAAGAAAAGAGTTAGCTTCAAATCCATGCGAAACCCATGATTTAGCTTCAAATCAATGCGAAGTAGAATGCTTAGTTTCAATTACATGCGAATCAAATGGTTTAGCTTCAAATACTTGTGATATAACTGATTTAGCTTCAAATGCAGGCGAAATGAACGAGTTAGCTTCAAATCCATGCAAAACACATGATTTAGCTTCAAATTCATTCGAAACACGTGGTTTTGCTTAATATTCATGCGAAACAAATGGTTCAGCTTCAAATACTTTTGATATAGATGATTTAGCTTCAACTGCATGCGAAACAATCGAGTTAGCTTCAAATCCATGCGAAACACATGATTTATATTCAAATTCATTTGAAACACATTGTTTAGCTTCAAATCCATGCGAAACAAATAGTTTAGATTCAAGTTTTTGTTTTATACATGATTTAACTTCACCTGCATGCGAAACAAACGAGTTAGCTTTAAATCCATACGAAGCACATGATTTAGCTTCAAATCATTGCGAAGTAGAATGCTTAGTTTCAAATACATGCGAATCAAATGGTTTAGCTTCAAATACTTGTGTTATACATGATTTAGTTTCATATGCAGCCGAAACAGTCGAGTTAGTTTCAAATCCAAACGGAACACATGATTTAGCTTCAAATTCATGCGAAGTAGAAGGCTTAGCGTCAAATACAAGAGAAACAAATGATTTATCTTCAGATAATTGCGATATAAGTGATATAGCTTCAAATGCACTCGAAACAATCGAGTTAGCTTCAAATCCATGCGAATCACATGATTTAGCTTCAAATCAATGCGAAGTAGAAGGCTTAGCTTCAAATACATGAGAAACAAATGGTTTGGCTTCAAATAATTGTGATATAGATGAGGTAGCTTCAACTGCATGCGAAACAATCGAGTTAGCTTCAAATCCATGCGAAACACATGATTTAGCTTCAAATTCATGCGAAGTAGAAGGCTTAGCTTCAAATCCATGCGATACGTATGGTTTAGCTTCAAATACTTGTGATATACATGATTTAGTTTCACCTGCATGCGAAACAAACGAGTTAGCTTCAAATCCATGCGAATCACATGATTTAGCTTCAAATCAATGCGAAGTAGAAGGCTTAGCTTCAAATACATGAGAAACAAATGATTTATCTTCAGATAATTGCGATATAAGTGATATAGCTTCAAATGCACTCGAAACAATCGAGTTAGCTTCAAATCCATGCGAATCACATGATTTAGCTTCAAATCAATGCGAAGTAGAAGGCTTAGCTTCAAATACATGAGAAACAAATGATTTATCTTCAGATAATTGCGATATAAGTGATATAGCTTCATATGCACTCGAAACAATCGAGTTAGCTTCTAATCCATGCGGATCGAATGATTTATCTTCAAATCCTTGTTTATACACGGTTTAGCTTCAACTGCATTCGAACAAACGAGATAGTTACAAAACAATGCGAAAAACATGATTTACCTTCAAATCAATGCGAAGTAGAAGGCTTAGCTTCAAATCCATGCGAAACAAATGGGTTAGCTTCAAATACTTGTGATATACATGATTTAGCTTCAACTGAATGCGAAACAAACGAGTTAGCTTAAAATCCATGCGAAAAAAGTGATTTAGCTTCAAATCAATGCGAAGTAGAAGGTTTAGATTCGAATCCATGTGACACACATGATTAGCATCAAATACTTGTGATATAAGTGATATAGCTTCAAATGCAGGCGAAACAAACGAGTTAGCTTCAAATCCACGTAAAACACACCATTTAGCTTCATATTCATGCGAAACACATGTTTTATCTTAATATTCATGCGAAACACAGGGTTTAAATTAATATTCATGCGAATCAAATGGTTCAGCTACAAATACTTGTGTTATACATGATTTAGTTTCAACTGCATGCGAATCAAGCGAGTTAGCTTCAAATCCAAGCGAAGCACATGATTTAGTTTCAAATCCATGCGAAACACATGATTTAACTTCAAATTCATGCGAAGTAGAAGGCTTAGCTTCAAATCCATGCGATACGTATGGTTTAGCTTCAAATACTTGTGATATACATGATTTAGCTTCAACTGCATGCGAAACAAACGAGTTAGCTTCAAATCCACGCGAATCACATGATTTATCTTCAAATCAATGCGAAGTGGAAGGCTTAGCTTCAAATCTATGCCAATCAAACAGTTTAGCTTCAAATTCTTGTGATATACATGATTCAGCTTCAAATGCAGGCAAAACAAACGAGTTAGCTTCAAATCCATACGAAACACATGATTTAGCTTCAAATCAATGCGAAGTAGAATGCTTATCTTCGATTCCATGCGAAACAAATTGTTTAGCTTCAAATACTTTTGATATAGATGATTTAGCTTCAACTGCATGCGAAACAATCGAGTTAGCTTCAAATCCATGCGAAACACATGATTTAGCTTCAAATCAATATTAGAATTCTTAGTTTCATATACATGCGAATCAAATGGTTTAGCTTCAAGTACTT